>NW_027456074.1:0-25838 GCF_040206685.1 Ascaphus truei | reverse complement strand
TGAAATTGAAGTGTCAGACAAACAGATAGAAAAGTCTGATCTACATCATAATTTTCAGATGCATAGCTCTTCTAAATCTTTAGCTTCAATGATGAATCAATCTAGATTATATGGATGCAATAACCTGTGTAGTGGTGTACCATCTACAGCACTAAGGACACTAAGAAGGTGTAGGTTACTTGCTGATAATACCATGTGACCCATGATCCCCAAAAAACATCTATGCAAAATAAAGTGGGAAAGGTGAACTCAGTGGAAGCATCCAAAACTCTGAAGGGCAAGACTGTAGGATTAATCTAGAAAAAGAAGTAAACAACCATAACTACTGAACTTTACCGTAAAGCTAATTTAGCACTAAACTAGCACAAGCACTATTGCACCCATTCACTCAACCTCGGATTCATCACACAACTCCAGACTAAGCTCACCCTACTTCATACTCATCCCACCTCACCCCAGATTAATCTCAATTTACCTCGGACCCATCGCACACCCCTCCAGACTAAGCTCACCTGCCCATGGACCTGCACAATCCAACTTTGACCCAGCATCCTCCCCATTCAGATCCAGTTGATGCTGCCAAGGGCCGAGGTCCCATTTAACTTTGACCTTTGCCTTTTTCAGGTATAGCATGGCATTAAAGTGATGATTGTGATGATTTTACGTGGGAAATGTTAAAATCAAGGATTTTCATGGAATCTAAAAAAATTGACAATGTTAAAAAGTGTACAAAGAGCACCTCTTGAGCATGCAAAGCGATGTTAACAGACTTTATGGTATCTGGTCAAATAGAATGAACAATATTTTGATGCACACACTTTAGAAAAGAAAAATCATGTAAACTTAAACATTTTCCACTTTTTAAAAATAACAATTTTATTTTATATATGTACAGGTATGTTGTAAAAAGTAATGATTAATATTTTAAGAGTAACAAAGAAAATAATTATTCTACATAATTGAAAAATACGAATTTGACATTCTGATTCTCTTTTTTTAAAGGAAAATCAGCATTAATTTCTAATAATAAGTAATGAAAGAGATACAATTTGCCAAGTCCTGTAGGAGTACTGTGTTACAGTAAGTTATAGTATGTTTGCTGATAATATCTTCAGATCTTAACACTAATTTTGCTATAGTACAGTACTGTAGTTAGTTAAAAAATATAATCCTACCTTAATGTCTCTGTCTACTGTCTTAGCAAGGATGCAAGGTAAAGGGACTAAATAACGTTATTGCTCTGAATTACTGATATATTTCAAAGGAATATGAAAGATTTTAGCAAGTAGTTTAATAAAATGCTACGTGTATCTGTGAACTGACTATTTGACATATTTTCTCATTTTCACTGTAGCAAGTGTGATCTGAATATTGATTTACTGGAACATGCTCTTCTGCAGAAAATTGGCAACAATTGGCATTCTAATCACTCTGTAGAAAATGCATGAACAAAGCAAATTCAGCAACTAAAATATCTTGAGCCTCATCTTTTACTGAAAAAAAATATATAGATCACTGTAATAACCCATCATTATGCTGCATCTCTTCAACCTTAGAACATCAACTTTCCAGTAGTAAAAGAAATTAAATATGGCAAATGTACAATGCTAAAATAAATGAATTGCTTTAGAAGTCCAATAGTTGAAGATAGCACAGATTAAGTCAATACACTATATCCTTACAATAACAAATGTAATTCTTCTGATGGAAAGAATAAGTAATTGCAAAGCAGTAATGTTTTCTTTCCAAAGAAATGTTAAATTATAACCAAATTCAGGTTGGCATGTACAGTACAGGTTTAAATATTTTTTACTCCTTGCAAAGGTAAAAAGTCTAAATATTAGTAAATTATCATTATAATAATGATATATTATTGTATCTCATTAAAATAGTTCATACACATGATGTGTTATATTGTATTATATTGTCATGCAAACATATTGAAACTGTGAAGGTGCTACATTAAACTGACAATAGTTTGCAAAACAATTACAGTACTTTGCATACATCTGCTTCAGTCAATTTTAAACACATTTATTAAACTTAACACAGATATATTTGGAGCAGTGTTAATAATACTCAGATATTATATATTACATTTGTGCTAAGACATAGATCTACACAAAAATGCTGTATATACTCAAGGCACCAAATAAAAAAAAATGTAATTATTAACTTTCACATGATCTTGGTACTATATCAACCAAGTACAATATTTTGATGCACACACTTGAGAACATGCACACATTTCATGTACAGTACAGGCATACCCCGGTTTAAGGACACTCACTTTAAGTACACTCGCGGATAAGGACATATCGCCCAATAGGCAAACGGCAGCTCATGCATGCGCCTGTCAGCACGTCCTGAACAGCAATACCGGCTCCCTACCTGTACCGAAGCTGTGCGCAAGCGGGGAGACTATAGAGCCTGTTACACATGTGTTATTTACATCAGTTATGCACGTATAGGATGATTGCAGTACAGTACATGCATCGATAAGTGGGAAAAAGTTAGTGCTTCACTTTAAGTACATTTTCGCTTTACATACATGCTCCGGTCCCATTGCTTACGTTAATGTGGGGTATACCTGTACCACTTTAAGGTACACATTTTATTGGTTTGATACATAGCTTCCTTATAGTCACGTCACAGTTTCGTATATACAATAACAGCTCATGCAATATGTTTAAAGCAATTTGGTAAATCATTTACTAAATAACAATCTGTCTACCCGATCTGCGATTTGCCAAACTTTGAGCCCCTGGGAGACATCAAACTGTTTGGTTCATGCAGTCATGGCAAAAGATTGCCCTATCACCAGTACCTTCATAATAACTGAGTTCCCTTTCACAATGTTTCTTGGTCTTTGACTATCCTGAGTCCCCTCTGTGCTTGAGGAGCTATACCCCTGGCTGCTAGAGAAATCAGTCTTCCTCAGCCTTGCCATTCTTACCCAGACACTCCCAATATCATCATTCAATCTGGCAAATCTATTGGGATAGGTCAGCTCAGAACTGGCCTGTCGCTTCCTCTTCCCCTTGATTCCACCTACCTGTTCTTTTTTTCTCACTCATTGCTCAACCCTCTACACCACAATTTCTAGACAGGGACTGCTCATTGAGCACTAAAATCTTTTCAAGATTGATTAACATTGACAATGTTGCAAGTTGCCTCTTCATAACAGCAATCTGAGACTGCAAAGAGACCACCAGCTCATACTTTCCATAGCGGTATGCTCCCTGGAACAGCTATTCCAAATGCACGTACTTCAATATACTATACATTGCTTCATAACTTCCTTGTTCCAACTCCTTCTGTTTCTAAGGCTAAGTCCCCGCTGGCGCTGAGCTCGCTTGGCGCTTGGTGCTTGGCGCGTTTACCTTCTTCTATGTGAATCAGCACAATCCCTCTCCCGCTGTGCTCGTGTGCTCATGCGCGTGCCCACACGCTCTCCCAAGTGTTCTGCTTGGGGAGACATGGACAGGGGGGTGGGGGCAAATGGACAGGGGGGGAAAACGGACAGAGGGGGGCAAACGGACAGGGGGGGAAACGGAGTGGTGTGGTGGGGGGAGAGGGGGAGAAGGGAGAGAGAGAGAGAGAGGGAGGGAGAGAAGGAGGGTGGAGAAGAGAGATAGCAATGGGGGAGAGGGAGACAAAGAGAGCAATGGGGGGGAGAGAGAGAGCATTGGGGGGGAGAGAGAGAGCGATGGGGAGAGAGATGAGGGGAGAGAGAGAGAGAGAGAGAGAGAGATGAGAGAGAGAGACAGAGACAGAGACAGAGACAGAGACAGAGACAGAGACAGATAGAGAGAGAGAGAGAGAGAGAGAGAGAGAGAGAGAGAGAGAGAGAGAGAGAGAGAGAGAGAGAGAGAGAGAGAGAGAGAGAGAGAAATGAAGGGAGAGAGATGAGATCATGTTATGATCACTGTTACCCAAATGTTCCAGGACTTGAATATTTGCTATTACTTCTACATTGTTTGGTAACTGGATACTGGTTTGCGCAGGTATATATAGAAGAGAGCAAACATATTATGTTTAATGATTTTTATTTGGTATTCTTTGCATGTGGGGTATTGAATATTTTAACTATCTGTGTTACCTGTTATTGATTCTGAGATAGGGCATTTTTCCCCTGAGGTTATGTGAAGCCGTGACAGACTCACTTTCATTGGATACTAGGAGATCCAATGAGATACTGAGATAGGGTATTTGAATGGTGTAACTTTATTGAGAGCCACTCCTGATGAAACCTTCATGGTGAAACGCATAGCGTGGCAGTCTATTATAGTCAGCAGGGGATTCACTGGAGGACTCGAGCCGCCCACCTCCCCGCTTCCGGTACCACCAAGGAGTGTGAGAGACGAGAGACGCGAGATGCAAGGGTCCCGAGTGAGGGAAGTGGAAGACATACACAGAGCCGTCAGCTGATCGACGGCATTCCTTCCAGCCTCAGAGAGATCCAATCTCAGCCTCACCAAGACGGGAGCTGTATAACAGTCAATTTGCGGGAGTGGACACACAGCTGGCGGGGATATTATCCCAATTTGCTTGATTTCATTTGCAAAATGTGAGTGCAAATTTTTACATTGGTTTTAATAGATAAAAGTCGGAACAGTCTGCACTATGTTCTGTGTTTCTTTTTCATCTTGACAAGGTCCCACTACATTTATCTAAGCCTGATTTGGATGCTAACCACAAAGTCAACAAAGATACCTTTACATACACATGTCCGTTGAGAAATCTGTAAGTTCAAATCTCATTGGGCTATTTTGTTCTAACAACTTACCACTTGAACAGACATATTTTCCCTATATGCTTGTGTTTGCTCTCTTCTACATACTGCACCGACACACTTTATTCGAGCAAATACCCGGTATGTACCTGGCAGATACCTGGAATGCGCCGCTCCTCACCTCTGACAAGCCCCGTTGCATTTGCCTTCCCAGCCTGGGTTCATGCCTGGCTGACGGGCGGCTGATCTGTTAAATGATAATGATTACGATTTAATAGGCTGCAATGCTTCGCGTGTCTACCAGATGGCATAAATTCATGAATTGTAATGCAGTATATATATATGTAGTGTGCAGTATTGCAGCCAACGGGAATAAAATGCTTCAATCCCTGCCGGAAAATAACTCAATGCACTCGGGCAGAAAACAGTCACAAACCTCAATACACCCGGGTATACCCGAATTCGTGGGACTAGCCGAGCTCGAATAAAGTGTGTCGCCAGTGTATACCTGCGCACCCCAGTATCCGGTTACCTGATTCTCTTGGATTGAAGAAAACAATCTACATGAAGGTTGAAGCTGCACTTATTTATTATCGTGTCACATTCACTGAAGTTTTCACATTTATACATTGTTACAATTACTCACGTGCACTTATTAAGTCACTGTAATTAGATTTAAGCGCCACTCTTTAACTATTTGTTTGCACTATTCTACATTGTTTGATATTACCAAATCCAGTATTGCCCCTCTCCTGGTTGGATCCTCAATAATTTGGGTCATAAAATATTCTTAAAGCACCCCCAAAACCTGTTTAATTTTGTTGTAATGCTAATCTCATTGCCCCAGTCTATGTCTGGATAATTAAAATCAACATACATGCGTGCCAGATGCCATAACAGCCTCTTCTGCCAGCAGTAACTGCACTTCAGGGACTGCACTTTCATCTCCAACAAAGCGATTTTCATTTGGTAGGTCCCAGCAAAGACGTTTCACTTAAAAAAGAAGTTAGTTATACACTTTCAAATCCCACACAATTTAAAATAAATTCACCTACTGTACACTCAAAGTTCAGCCACCCATGCTAGTATAAACTAGTATACACAGCATAACTTCACTTCCCTTCTGCTTCATACTTAACGCTAAAAAAAACAGAATTTGAAATAAGACAGTAATTCAATCTCACAGAGCAGGACACGCAAGCTCAGGATTTGTTACAATCCTTTGTTTTTTTTTATCACATACATTTTTTTATTGAATTATTCAGTATGACATATAATAGAACAAATCCAAGACAAAAAATAAAAAAAAATTTGCACATAGAATCTAAATAAAATAACAATGGTAAACAATACAAATCTGGGGGTTTGCGATTGGCCATATTCTTTATACGTACTGTAGTGCTGACGAGTATTCTAAAACAAATCTGGGACAATCACCAACAAGACCCAGGTACATGCTGGGTGCATGCGGCAACATTTCAGTGACATTTCTGCAGACAGACTAATGGCCATCGGATTAACAGCAGGGGTCCCAGGCAGTCCCATTCAGTTCGAATGGGACTGCCATGGACACCTGCTGTGTTAATCCGATGGGCCATTAGTCTCTGCAGAAATTTCACTGAAATGTTGCCGCATGCACCCAGCATGTACCTGGGTCTTGTTGGTGATTGTCCCAGATTTGTTTTAGAATTTGTTTTAGAATTTGTTTTTCAATTTCATTCTATGGATCTGGATCGGGAGGGTCTGTATAATAGTCTATTCAGAATATTCATCTTAACCGATATTATCCACCTGATCCATGATATCTGGAATTTATCCCAATTCAGGAGATACTTCTTTATCCTATAAAACAAGGGAGGGTAATTGCATTGATAGAGAGAGCCATTATACCTAGCAATATGGACCCCTAGATATTTAATATGAGAGGGGCACCATCTGTAATTAAAATTTAATTGCAACAATTTAATTTCTTGGTTTGGTAATGTCAAATTTAGAGCCTCAGATTTTCCATTTCCATTATTTCCGATATCCTGCCAAACTCTGTGAAAAAATGTTGAAGATTGGGGAGTGATATTAAAGGGTTGGCTAGTGTAAATATTATATTGTCCGCGAACAGCAACATTTTATAATCTATATCCCCAATTGTAGTGCCCTGGATATTTGGGTTATGTCTAATGCTTAAGTGAGTGGTTCTATTGAGAGGGCAAAGAAAGTGGAGATTATGGACAACCCTGTCTCGTGCAGTTTTTCATTTTAATCGAGTTCAACTCATTCTCCAGTAATTTAACAAATGCTGTTGGGCTCTGATAAAGAGCTCTGACTCCGTCTAGGAAAGGTCCCGAGAAGCCAAATTTTTGCAGCGTTGTATCTAATAAAGTCCAATTTATTCAAATTCAAAAATGTATTTAATCAAACGCCTTCTCAGCACCTAACCTCAACAGGATGTCTTTGGTATCGGTGGAATGTACGTGATCAATAATGCTATTATTTTCTGGGTGTTATCTGAGGCTTGTCTCCCCAATATAAACCCAACCAGATCAACATGTATCAAACTTGGTAGAATAGGGTTCAGTCTGTTGGCTAAAATTTTACTATAGATCTTGAGATCAGTTTTCAGCAGTGATATAGGGCGATAGCTGCCACATTGGAGAGGGTACAATCCTCTGTTTTAAACAGTGGGTAGATACAGCTTGAGACATGCCTTAATGGATAATTTGGAACATATTTGCAGTCTCTGATGTAAGAAATGAATTAACCACACTCACTACAAGGTCAACAAGGTAGGAGAAAAAAAAAGTGTGTGTGTGCCGAGCACGCATATTTTAAGTGAAACTTCTTTGTGTTTTGTCATTGTTTTGTCACAGAAATTGTATTTGTGATGGTGATGTTTTTAATTAAAAATCAAAACACAATTTCAGTGCCACAACCCTAAAACCACGTACTTGGTAATATAAACTCAGGTTCTTGGTCTCGTTTCTCCAAACTCCCTCCTTTAGGACACCTTGAAAGTTGATTCCGTTTTACCATTTGATTTCTCTGGAAGAAAGGTAATTATGAAATGATAATCCGTGAAGAATAGGGACCACCTCCATTGATGTGTGATTAATGAATGAGATGATTTAAGGACCTACAGATTCCTGATGATCTATATACACAGTAATTAAATCATATGTGCCCATTAAGTAATGTTGCCATTTTTCAAAATCGGCTTTTACGGCCAAGAGCTCTTTATCCATGATTGATTCCTTGAACAGTAATAAAAACAAAAGAGATACCGGCGCCTTTAGAGTCCAAATGAGTGATAGTCCTGGGAGTTGAAGACAAAGAGATGAGTATCCAAAGGGGTGACTTAGGAATTCCTCGATCTTCAGGTGATCAGATGTAACTTCATGCGTATGTTGCGTGATATGGTACGAGAAAAGAGAAAATATAGTGCAACACAGCTAACATAAAATAAAATGCTCAGATATAAACCTACAGACCAAGACAAAACAAACAAGACTAACATAGGACACACAAGGGCAAGGCTGAAAGTAAAAGTTAATTTTGCGCACACTTCCTCAGGGAAAATGCGTAGGGTTTTTCGTCAGTTTGTCTGGACGAATTGATGAGAGGAACGCTTCGGTCTTGGATCAGCAGTAGAAAGGATCTCCGCCCTCAAGTCCCGCCTACCGGTGACGCAACATCCGGTGACGTAACATCCGCTTTGAGGAGCACGGTAGCACGGGAAACGGGGAAGCACGCCGGTGAACAACACTGTTTAGCCAGAGGAGGACTCACCTCATCCCTTACCTGATATCCACTGCCTGTTTGCAGCAGCCATCCTGTGAGTAGGGCTTCAGTTTTACTCCACCGGATTGGCGGTCTCTGGGTCTTTCGTCCATTCATTTTACACTGTTTTAGATTTGTATTAAATTAACTTTTACTTTCAGCCTTGCCCTTGTATGTCCTATGTTAGTCTTGTTTGTTTTGTCTTGGTCTTGGTCTGTAGGTTTATGTCTGCGCATTTTATTTTATGTTAGCTGTGTTGCACTATATTTTCTCTTTTCTCGTTCCATATCACGCAACATACGGATGAAGTTACATCTGATCACCTGAAGATCAAGGAATTGCTAAGTCACCCCTTTGGATACTCATCTCTTTGTCTTCAACTCCCAGGACTATCACTCATTTGGACTCTAAAGGCACCGGTATCTCTTTTGTTTTTATGTCTATTTCTGATTGTACTATCAGGTTCCACCAGGCAGCCTAGTACCCCATCAGGGGGTTCATCCTAATATATGGCCCAATTCACATCTGTCCCCTTAGGGCTAATTATACATCCCCTTTCTCTTTTTTGTGTCCTTGAACAGTAAGCTACTGTGTGCATTTCACCATTTTTCAATGACACTGTGAAAGAAGTACGCCACCGGCAAAATTAGAAGCATCTGCTTCCACTATAAATGATTGATTGGCATCTGGATGCATTTAAACACAGGTGCAGTGGTGAATATTATTTTTAGGCTAGTAATTACCCCTTCTGCATCTGTGTTCCAGTGAAACTTTATCCCTTTTCTTAGGAGTCAACTAATATGGAACACACAGATTGATTACCAGCACTCCTAACAAAATAAATGAGGGTGAACGGTGCAAAAGGGGAATAGAACAGAAAGACACAAAATAACTGAATGACACTGGACCAGATGGGCCAGTGGTTCAGAAAAAGGTCCCCTAATAACATACACTCAGTATCACTAGGTAGGAAATGGAATGTTAGATGCATGTTTATTCGTAAATAAGTCTAGTGTTAGATGCTAGAGAATTCACTCTTAGAACAAAACAGTAGTAACATGAAATTATTTAAACGTCTTTTATTTATATAACCAATTTAAAATAAAGGGCTTTTAAACATGTCCTATGTGCAACTACAATGCTTCTCTGTACAGATAATGCGGTAATTACCTCCAGGCAGCTTCCGTTATTCGAACATTTCACACGTTGTATACCTGGGCATACCATGTCATTGTGCGTGATGTCTTACAACTTTAACGCGTTAAGACGCTTGTTGACTAGTGTTTTTATCGAGTGCAGAAAATGGCATTTTAGCGTTGTCTGCAATATAGTCGAGAAACTCAAGTGGGCGATCAAGAGTTGTTTTCTTAAAAATCTAATAGCAATTCAACCTGTCTTTTATTGCCGTACAGTACTTCAAGTGTGTGTAATTGTAATTTGAAGATTAACATTACGAGTTTATACTGTAGGGTGTTCATGGGAAAGAAGCACTTTCTGAGTCTCTTTAGGTATACACGAATCCTATAACTGTAGAAGATTAAAAATATGAGCACAAAGTATTTTTAACGACTTAAATGTTGTATTTGTACAGGATAATAAAGGAAAAAGGAATAATATAAAAATACGTTGCTTCTTCTTTTGAATGTAATTTTTTTTATTGCGCATGCGTGTATGTCTACTTGTATAAACAGCTGTATGGTGCTCTATCTATAGATGAGAAGGCTTGTATAAGCAAGTTGATATGGTACTATGACAAGTATCCAAAGTATTATCCATGGGTATCAATAATGTACGACCAATAACTCAATGAAACACCACTAGTCCACTAAATTTGAATAGCTGGTAGGGATTCCACATGCACTGTAATAAGAATCCTCACATATTTGTGTCAAGACATATATGCATCGAAGTGGGCCAGAAATACATGGTGTAAAATTAAAGAGAGTAATGAACTCACATGTATATGGTCTTCTGATTGATAATCCTCCAAACGGGTGTGCCTCCGTTTTCCACAGCATACACTTGAATAGGTTTACGGAAAATAAGAGCACTACTTACATCAGGATACAAGAATCAATTGCAAGAGAGTGTGTCCCAAAAAAATAAAAAATGAATGGATTATCAGCAGCAAATTACATAACGGGGCAACAAAAGCCCCCACCAATGCATTTCGCGCTCAATGCTCTTTATCAAGGTGCATAGTAATCAATACTCACCGGGTTCCTTAAATACACACCATCCGCGCCATCCGCGCCATCCACGCCTCCCCATTCACTTCCTGAATCAGTCCGAAGTGACGCAGGGAGGTGACGTCAGCGCGCACTCGCATGCACAAAAACAAACATAACTTTATTGTCACCAAACACATAATACAAAAACCCAGTACAATTGGAACCTGGAGAGGGAAAAAGATACACAGAAACCTATTATTACCATATGAACCAACATACCAACATAATAAAATCCAAATTGATGAAAAAATCCAGAGTGTGTTAAAAACAAATCATATAAATGAAAGCATCCTTTTCTGAGCAAACTGTACGAATCATTCTCTAATATTGACATAGAAGAACTAGATAAATGTAGCTTTACTTTTTAAATTCATACATAGATGCCCATGTAAATCCTGTTGTTTATGTAATTGATGCGTTACCTTAGGAATGTGAAAATTATCTTATAATCATATATATTTATTGTCTAGTAACTAAATTAAATATTATTACATAATATTAAGCCCACAATTAAAGTACAAAAGTTATGCTTCATCCCGGAGTGATCACTCTAACTTAAAGGTGAAACTCGTCGAGTGTCCCTGATGGCAGACCCTCTCTATCTTTTTTTTGCAAGCTTTGATATCTGATGGTGCAATCCCTGTGTACAATACCAACTACCCAGACCTATGCAGCTATGCCTCTCCATTAGGATTTTCCATGGATTGTATGCTACCATCTACAGCTTAATATCTCTTCGTTTCTCACCAGGGATTTCCTATCAGGACTGATTCATCCACACGTGTTTTGGCATCTTATGGTATTAGGATAGGGGTGCAGATTTCCACCTTTCTGCCCCCTCTTTTGCGCCACGTGTGGGAACACATAGGCACCAGTGTATATTTTTCTGTGTTTAATTTTTCCAGTGTTTTGTACAGGGTTTGAGTATTTTGTCATTCGTTTTTCTCCCCTGCTGCTCCCCCTTGGTTGTATAACATATATTTTTTCATGGGTGCTGCATTGTCATCACTCATAAGTTTATATCAATGTATTTTCTCTCCTTAGTTGTTTTATGCTATATTTATTTATATTTTGAGTTGAGATTATATCTTTTCTCTGTAGCATTTTTTAACTAGGTATATTTGGGGTTGTCTTTACTCTTAAACTTATCTGACTCACTATTGCTTTATTTTTTATCATTAGTGATTTCATTTTCTTAGGTTTATCAGTTTAGTATTTACAGTCTTTGGATTTATTTATCTGAGTTATATACTCACAGTTGCACAGTTTTTTCTTGCATCTCATAGGCTGCCATCAGTGTTTGTTTGTTTTTAATGTTAATGTTAGTGTATCCTATTGCTTTGTAATTAAAATAATCACCATGTTTCTATTTTGACTTTGGTTCCCGGTTTGTGTTTCTTATTTATTCTGTTGATTTTTGGCATATTTTGAGTGCTACACCTAGGGATCTTGTCAGTATTTTGTTTGTGTGTGTACGTATATATATATACTGTATACTGTGTATATATATATATATATATGCATGTGTATATATATATATGTATGTGTGTGTGTATTATTTACCGACCACATCCATCGCTGAGGGTGAAGTCTCACACAAGCTCGTGTGAGTCGTTGAAACTTACATTTTATGTTTCATTTACTGTTTATCTAGTGACACTGTTTAGGTTTTAAACTTTTTTCTATGTTTACCTTAATAGATATTAATAAAACTTTATTATTTTCATATCAGTAGAGTTGAGTGCATCACATAGGGTTCTGGTCTCTTTCCCCTCCCTACACACATGTATTAACCCTGATAGCACCTCTCTAGTAAGTAACTCTGATTTGAGCTGAGCAGGATTTTCCCCTCCCCCATTTCCCCTCCAACTATTTGTTATTTACCACTATCCCTCCCTTTCCCTCCCCTGCTCCCCTTTCCCCATTCCCTCCCTATCTACACTGATTTATGCACTAATACTGCACTAATACTGCAAATTGTCTTATTTTCTACCATTATCTTGAGTTCCACGAATTTGCGCTGACCACCATCATAATCCCATTGCAACCATAAGAAGAACTTGGAATTTGTCTTCTTCAAGGTCAAGCAGCAGCAAAACCAACAAAGGGCCAGTATACAATTGTTTATTATTTATGGCACAGTTTTTTATGTCCATAGGCGTCCAATAACTATAGGCCACTCATTTCAGGGAGCGCCCCAGTTCCACACTCTGCTATGTGTGTGTGTATATATATATATATATACTGCTGCGGCAGACTTTATTCTTACTAATCACCGGCTTGTACCTGGCATGTTCCTGGAATGCCACACTGTTCACCCGGAGCATGCCGGGCTCCTTTTGCCTTCCCAGCCAAGAGCATGCCCGGCTGACGCGCGGTTGATGTGTTAATTGATAATGCTTCAGGATTTACTAGGCTGCAATGCTCCGCGTGTCCGCCAGATGGCATAAATTCATGAATTGTAATGTAGTATATATATGTATATATGTATATATATATCAGTTTGAAAGAACCACAAGCACTCCGTCTGGATCAACAAAATACTGGGTGCAAATCCTATAAAATAATGTAGGCAATACGATACCGCATCAAGATGAAATATCAGAGGCAGCACTCCAAATGGTAGTCAAAATATTGTATTGAATCAACAAGACATCATTCCAACGTTTCGGTCCACAAACGGGACCTTTATCAAGGTGATGCTTCGCGTGTCCGCCAGATGGCATAAATTCATGAATTGTAATGCAGTATATATATACAGTATATATATACAGTATATATATACTGTATAACAACAACCCCTATAACACCTAACATACAGTACTGTACACATACAGTACTGTATATGCACATCAATGATACTGTAGGCCGTCCCCTGGCGAGATGTGTTTGCAGCAGAGAGAGAACCGCTGCTCTCTCTGCACAAACATCGGCACATTAAAAATTATTTAAAATACATTTTTATTCATAGTGCAGATGTGCAGAGGGTCTCCGGAGCTGAACCGCGTTGGTTTCAGGTTGGGGGACCCCCTGCTCCCCGAGAAACAGGCTCCTTTATGAGGTGCCGGTATCCCTCTACATTTAAAGTTCCCGATCACGTGACCGCGGCATGTAAACAAAGCAGAGGGATACCGGCACCCCCTAAAGGGGCCTGTATCTCGGGGAGCAGGGGGTCCCCGGACTTAAAACAAAAACGTTTCTGCTCCAGAGACCCTCTGCACATCTACAGTATAAATAAAACACATATATAAATAAACACTCGTTCCTTACCTTAGCGGCTATATGCTATGGTAACGAAGCAGCATTTCTGTATTTTAATAATATTGTACAGTGAGCAGGGGGTTCCCTGAGCCAGAAATTAATGCTCAGGGGACCCCCTGCTGCTGCACAATATTATTAAAAATACAGAAATGCTGCTTCATTACCATAGCGTATAGCCGCTAAGGCAATGAAGGGGTTAACTCACCGTGCCCGCTTTATTGGGGGTAGCGGGGGTGGGTGAAGGGGGTATTTGGCCCTTGGTGTGAGTTTAGGACTTGCGGGGGGGTTGCGGGTGCACTTAACCCCTTCACGTCCGTAGCAGTTAATACCGCTATGGTCATGAAGGGGTTAAGCCCTCCCGCTACCCCCCGCAAGCCCTAAACAACCACCATTGGGGCTAATACCTCCTTCACCCACTCCCGCTACACACAATAAAAAAAAATCACACACAGCAGCCGCCCAAAAAATAAATAAATAAATGACTATAAATAAATACATTTGAAATACATTTTTATTTATAGTGTAGATGTGCAGGGGGTCTCCGGAGTTGAACCGCATTGGTTTCAGGTCGGGGGACCCCCTGCTCCCCGAGATACAGGCCCCTTTATGAGGTGCCGGTATCCCTCTGCGTTTAAAGGTCCCGATCAAGTGACCGCGACCTGTAAACCAAGCAGAGGGATACCGGCACCCCCTAAAGGGGCCTGTATCTCAGAAAGCAGGGGGTCCCCGGACCTAAAACCACAGCGGTTCTGCTCCGGAGACCCTCTGCACATGTACAGTATAAATAAAACACATATATAAATAAAGAATCGTTCTTTACCTTAGCGGCTATGTGCTATGGTAATGAAGCAGCATTTCTGTATTTTAATAATATTGTACAGTGAGCAGGGGGTTCCCTGAGCCAGAAATTAATGCTCAGGGAACCCCCTGCTCCTGCACAATTTTATTAAAAATACAGAAATGCTGCTTAATTACCATAGCGTATAGCCGCTAAGGCAATGAAGGCTTAGGCAGAATAAACAATAAATACATTACATACATATTTTTAATGTGTTTTTTAAACCTCCCTACCTTCACTGTAATCTATGTAAAAAAAAACTCCCCCTATTGTGTGTGAAGCTTCCCTGCCTTCACTGTAATCTATGTAAAAAACCCTCCCCCTATTGTGTGTTTTAAACCTCCCTGTCTTCACTTTAATCTATGTAAAAACCCCTCCCCCTATTGTGTCTGCTAAGCTTCCCTGCTTTTACTAATCTGTGTAAACTCCCCTCCCCCTATTGTGTCAGTTAAATCTGCCTGGCCTGTGTGTCTGTGTGTCTGTGAGTGCAGTGTACTCTATGTAAATGTGGGGAGGGGGATCCCGTGTAAATAACCACACCCACTACCCACTACCCACCTGCACATGGCCCCTCCGCTGCTGCAAAAAAGAGACAAAAATTAAAACATACAAAGTAATGTCCCCTAACCCCTTAATTAACCGCTACAGTCATTAAGGGGTTAACCCACTGTCACCCACCACTCGGTATGCCTACATACCCTCCCACACTAAACCCCCCCCCCATGAGGCCTAACCACCCAGTACCCACAAGGGAGACCTACCCACATACCGTTGGGGAAACACCCCCCCCCACCCCCAGTACCCACAATAAAAACAATACAGTGCCCCACAATAAGCATCATTCTATTTATTAAATACATTACACACCCCCTGTGCCCCCCCATAAATACAAGATTTATTCTTTTACATACAGGGTTCATAACGCAGCCCCACGCGAGTCCCCGGTGGGCTGGCGGGGCACTTGTACTGACCTACAGTTTACCAGCAGCCCTTTTTACACAGGTTCTGGAGGCCTGCTGGTGGATCCAGCCAGCACCATGGCCCCCAGGTGGTCTCCTTGGTGCACCGTGGGCCACAATTGGGTCCCCACGGTAGGCCCGCGGATGTCTGGGAGCCCCAGTCAGACCACCGGGGTCTGCGGGGCCTCGGGTGGTTCCCTCGGGGGTCTGGGGAACTCACGGGTGCTCACTACGGGTCCGCATTGCCCCCACAGAAGTGGGACCACACATCATCATCCCCGCACCTACAAGTCGGCGGTGCCCCCACAGAAGTGGGACCACACATCGTCATCCCCGCAGACTACGGGTCAGCGGTGCCCCCACAGATGTGAGACCACCGCTTCATCCCCGCATGTGTCACCCATGGAACCACCAGCCTGATACCCTTGGGATACCCGAGGATACCCGCAGGTGGTCTCCAGAGGTCCCACGCAGAACCACGGAACCAACCCTGAATGTAAAAAAAATAAACCTGGCCTATACATTCAATACATACACCCTCCACCCCAACACCTACAGTACAATAATGTGCAAAATAACTATTATCCAGATATGAATAATAGATTAATTGCCCATTATTAAAAACATTAACTAGCATATACAAATAAATAAAGTACTACTGACCTCATCAATACGAAGTGTCCGTCGCCAGCAAAATCCTTGTCTTCCCCAGTGGCCCGATACCCACCCTTCACCCATGAATTTGTACAGTGGCTTCATCATGCAAATATATGTATATATATATATATATATATATATATATATATATATATATACTGTGTATATATATACAGAGAGAGAGAGAGAGAGAGAGAGAGAGAGAGAGATACAGTATATATATATATATATATATATATATATATATATATATATATATATATATATATATATATATACATATATATATATATATATATATATATATATATATACAGTATACTGCACCGACACACTTTATCCGAGCAAATACCCGGTATGTACCTGGCAGATACCTGGAATGCGCCGCTCCTCACCTCTGACAAGCCCCGTTGCATTTGCCTTCCCAGCCTGGGTTCATGCCTGGCTGATGGGCGGCTGATCTGTTAAATGATAATGATTAGGATTTAATAGGCTGCAATGCTTCGCGTGTCTACCAGATGGCATAAATTCATGAATTGTAATGCAGTATATATATATGTAGTGTGCAGTATTGCAGCCAACGGGAATAAAATGCTTCAATCCCTGCCGGAAAATAACTCAATGCACTCGGGCAGAAAACAGTCACAAACCTCAATACACCCGGGTATACCCGAATTCGTGGGACTAGCCGAGCTCGAATAAAGTGTGTCGCCAGTGTATACATACACATGATGAACCAATATACAAATACATGTAGAAGGGTTATCAAAACCATATTGTCCTACAAATAACACTGCTCCATAGAACTTCTCCATAGACACACTACATTAAAATCAATTTCCTTTAATAATCCCAACTGATTTTACAATCTAAATCATCACAATCCAATGAAAAGCCAATGAAACACCTCACATTCCAATATAAATGATGCATAAAATCTATGCACCATATACATTCTGCAAATGAATCAACCAAGTAAACATGAATCAATTAACAATCATTATTTACATCCCTAAACAATTCACACTCCACCCCGAACAATGAAACAATTAACTAATTCACGCCTGGAGCAGAACAATTTAGCCTGTGAAAAACTACAGTACCGACCAGAATACAACCTTTAATACCAAGGCAACACACAATACAATACCAATGATTACATCTATCTAATTTTAAAATACTTTAAACTCACAATAAAGCATAGCAGCATAGACAAATTAATTTAAAACACATCAAATCAAGCTTTTAAAACAACATCACTTCTCAAATGAATCAACCAAGTAAACAAAAATCAATTAGCAATCATTATTTACATCCCTAAACAATTCACACTCCATCCCGAACAATGAAACAATTAACTAATTCATGCCTGGAGCAGAACAATTTAGCCTGTGAAAAAATACAGTAACGACCAGAATACAACCTTTAAAACCAAGGCAACACACAATACAATACCAACGATTACATCTATCTAATTTTAAAATACTTTAAACTCACAATAAAGCATAGCAGCATAGTCAAATTAATTTAAAACACATCAAATCAAGCTTTTAAAACAACATAATTTCTTACCCTGTATGTATATATCTCTCTAGACATATATACATACATACATACAGTTGCAAGAAATGATATAACACAAAAAAAAAAATACACATGTTAAAAAAGCTTTTAAAAAAATTAACAAGTTAAATAAAATACATTTCTTTAGTTCACTTACCATTACTTGCCCCCACCGATTCCCATTGCACACCTTACTCACGAACCAATCCAAGCACAGGAACCCATAAAATAATAAACCATAAAAAAATAAACTTTAAACTAAAAATCCAAATCAATCCACGGGTCTTCTATTTGTAATCCATCTTCATCTGTATTCTTCTTTCTTCTATCTTCTTCCGGGCGGGGCGGGGTCTTCTTTCCGTCCTCGGCCACGCCCTGGCCTTTTTTCTTCACCGGAGGTCCTTCCTCCACGGCGTCTGGCTTCAAAATGAGACGACATAGGCTTTTAAAGGCCTATGACGTCACATTTTTCGTCATGGTTTCCACGGTCCTGATTGGGCCGTGAAAACCATGTGTTTTGGCCGATAAAAAAAAAATGATGATGTCACTTAAAAGGAATGAAAGCACAGCCAATCAGAATGGCTTTGCTTCAATTGCCTTTAAGATGACGTCATGAAATGGCACATGGCCGCCCTCACATGGTATGGTAGCCAATCAGAGCATGGGAACTCCATCCCTACTCTGATTAGCTCTAGTATACCATGTGACAGAGGTTTGGGGGGGGAAAGGATGTGACGTACTACAGCCAATCAGAGTAGGGATGGAGTTCCCACGCTCTGATTGGCTCTAGTACCATGTGACAAGCTTTCAATGACGTCACATCCTTTTTCCCCCCAAGCCTCTGTCACATGGTATACTAGAGCCAATCAGAGTAGGGATGGAGTTCCTACACTCTGATTGGCTACCATACCATGTGAGGGCGGCCATGTGCCTTTTCATGACGTCATCCTAAAGGCAATTGAAGCAAAGCCATTCTGATTGGCTGTGCTTTCATTCCCTTTAAGTGACGTTATCATTTTTTTTTTATCGGCCAAAACACATGGTTTTCACGGCCCAATCAGGACCGTGGGAACCATGATGAAAAATGTGACATCATAGGCATTTAAAAGCCTTTGTTGTCTCTTTTTGAAGCCAGACGCCACGGAGGAAGGACCTCCGGGGAAGAAAAAAGGCCAGGGCGTGGCCGAGGACGGAAAGAAGACCCCGCCCGGAAGAAGATAGAAGAAAGAAGAATACAGATGATGATGGATTACAAATAGAAGACCCGTGGATTGATTTGGATTTTTAGTTTAAAGTTAATTTTTTTATGGTTTATTATTTTATGGGTTCCTGTGCCTGGTGGATTGGTTCGTGAGTAAGGTGCGCAACGGGAATCGGTGGGGGCAAGTAATGGTAAGTGAACTAAAGAAATGTATTTTATTTAACTTGTTAATTTTTTTAAAAGCTTATTTAACATGTGTATTTTTATTTTTTTGAGGTATATCATTTCTTGCAACTGTATGTATGTATGTATATATGTCTAGAGAGATATATACATACAGGGTAAGAAATTATGTTGTTTTAAAAGCTTGATTTGATGTGTTTTAAATTAATTTGACTATGCTGCTATGCTTTATTGTGAGTTTAAAGTATTTTAAAATTAGATAGATGTAATCGTTGGTATTGTATTGTGTGTTGCCTTGGTTTTAAAGGTTGTATTCTGGTCGTTACTGTATTTTTTCACAGGCTAAATTGTTCTGCTCCAGGCGTGAATTAGTTAATTGTTTCATTGTTCGGGATGGAGTGTGAATTGTTTAGGGATGTAAATAATGATGGCTAATTGATTTTTGTTTACTTGGTTGATTTATTTGAGAAGTGATGTTGTTTTAAAAGCTTGATTTGATGTGTTTTTTTAATTAATTTGTCTATGCTGCTATGCTTTATTGTGAATTTAAAGTATTTTAAAATTAGATAGATGTAATCGTTGGTATTGTATTGAGTGTTGCCTTGGTTTTAAAGGTTGTATTCTGGTCGGTACTGTATTTTTTCACAGGCTAAATTATTCTGCTCCAGGCGTGAATTAGTTAATTGTTTCATTGTTCGGGATGGAGTGTGAATTGTTTAGGGATGTAAATAATGATTGCTAATTGATTTTTGTTTACTTGGTTGATTCATTTGCAGAATGTATATAGTGCATAGATTGTATGCATCATCTATATTGGAATGTGAGGTGTTTCATTGGCTTTTCATTGGATTGTGATGATTTAGATTGTAAAATCAGTTGGGATTATTAAAGGAAATTGATTTTAATGTAGTGTGTCTATGGAGAAGTTCTATGGAGCAGTGTTATTTGTAGGACAGTATGGTTTTGATAACCCTTCTACATGTATTTGTATATTGGTTCATCATGTGTGTGTATATACTGTATATATATATATATATATATATATATATATATATATATATATATATATATATATATATATATATATATATATATATATATATATACTGTATCTCTCTCTCTCTCTCTCTCTCTCTCTCTCTCTCTGTATATATATATACCGTATATATATATAGTTGCATGATGAAGCCACTGTACAAATTCATGGGTGAAGGGTGGGTATCGGGCCACTGTGGCTTAACCCCTTAATCACCTTTGCGGTTATTATCTGATAAGGTGTTTAAGGGGTTAATTGATATCTGAATGTAATTGCAATGTATTGGCTTTGTATTTGCTATGTATGTTGTGGGCAAGACAAGGATTTTGCTGGCGACGGACACTTCGTATTGATGACGTCAGTAGTACTTTATTTATTTGTATATGCTAGTTAATGTTTTTAGTAATGGGCAATTCATCTATTATCCATATCTGGATAATAGTTATTTTGCACATTATTGTACTGTAGATGTTGGGGTGGAGGGTGTATGTATTGAATGTATAGGCCAGGTTTATTTTTTTTACATTCAGGGTTGGTTGGTTCTGCGTGAGACTTCTGGAGACCACCTGCGGGTATCCTCGGGTATCCCAAGGGTATCAGGCTGGTGGTTCCACGGGTGACACCTGCAGGGATAAAGCGGTGGTCTCACATCTGTGGGGGCACCGCCGACCCGTAGTCTGCGGGGATGAAGATGTGTGGTCCCACTTCTGTGGGGGCACCGCCGACCCGTAGGTGCGGGGATGATGATGTGTGGTCCCACTTCTGTGGGGGCACCGCGGACCCGTAGTGAGCACCCGTGAGTTCCCCAGACCCCCGAGGGAACCACCCGAGGCCCCGCAGACACCTGTGGGTCTGACCCGGGGCTCCCAGACATCCGCGGGCCTACCGTGGGGACCTAATTGTGGCCCACTGTGACCCAAGGAGACCATCTGGGGGCCATGGTGCTGGCGGGATCCACCAGCAGGCCTCCAGAACCTGTGTAAAAAGGGCTGCTGGTAAACTGTAGGTCTGTCCAGTTGCCCCGCCAGCCCACCGGGGACTCGCGTGGGGCTGCGTTATGAACCCTGTATGTAAAAAAAAAAATCTTGTATTTATGGGGGGGCACAGGGGGTGGGTAATGTATTTAATAAATAGAATGATGTTTATTGTGGGGCACTGTATTGTTTTTATTGTGGGTACTGGGGGTGGGGGGGGGGGTATTTCCCCAACGGTATGTGGATAGGATCCCTTGTGGGTACTGGGTGGTTAGGCCTCACGGGGGGGGAGTTAGTGTGGGAGGGTATGTAGGCATCCCGAGTGGTGGGTGAGGGTGGGTTAACCACTTAATGAATGTAGCGGTTAATAACCGCTATGGTGATTAAGGGGTTAGGGGACATTACTTTGTATGTTTTAATTTTTGTCTCTTTTTTGCAGCAGCGGAGGGGCCATGTGCAGGTGGGTAGTGGGTAGTGGGTGTGGTTATTTACACAGGATCCCCCTCCCCACATTTACATACAGTACACTGCACTCACAGAAACACAGGCCAGGCAGATTTAACTGACACAATAGGGGGAGGGGGGCTTACACAGATTAGTCAAAGCAGGGAAGCTTAGCAGACACAATAGGGGTAGGGTTTTTTACAAAGGTTACAGTGAAGGCAGGGAGGTTTAAAACACACAATAGGGGAGGGGTTTTTACATAGATTACAGTGAAGGCAGGGAAGTTTAAAACACACAATAGGGGGAGGGGGGTTACATAGATTACAGTGAAGGCAAGGAGGTTTAAAACACACATTAAAAATATGTATGTAATGTATTTATTGTTTATTCTGCCTTAACCCTTCATTGCCTTAACGGCTATCCGCTATGGTAATGAAGCAGCATTTCTGTATTTTTAATAATATTGAGCAGGAGCAGGGGGGGTCCCCTGAGCATTAATTTCTGGCTCAGGGAACCCCCTGCTCACTGTACAATATTATTAAAATACAGAAATGCTGCTACAATACCATAGCACATAGCCGCTAAAGTAAAGAACGATTCTTTATTTATATATGTGTTTTATTTATACTGTACATGTGCAGAGGGTCTCCGGAGCAGAACCACTGTGGTTTGAGGTCCGGGGACCCCCTGCTTCCCGAGATACAGGCCCCTTTATGGGGTGCCGGTATCCCTCTGCTTGGTTTACAGGTCGCGGTCACGTGATCGGGACCTTCAAACGCAGAGGGATACCAGCACCTCATAAAGGGGCCTGTATCTCGGGGAGCAGGGGGTCCCCTGACCTGAAACCAACGTGGTTCAGCTCCGGAGACCCTCTGCACATCTACACTAAAAATAAAAATGTATTTCAAATGTATTTATTTATAGTCATTTATTTATTTATTTATTTAGATTTATTTATTAATTTTTTGGGCGGCTGCTGTGTGTGATTTTTTTTATTGTGGGTAGCGGGAGTGGGTGAAGGGGGTATTAGCCCCAATGGTGGTTGTTTAGGGCTTTCGGGGGGTAGCGGAAGGGCTTAACCCCTTCATGACCGTAGCGGTATTAACTGCTATGGCCGTGAAGGGGTTAAGTGCACCCGCAACCCACCACAAGTCCTAAACTCACACCAAGGGCCAAATACCCCCTTCACCCACCCCCGCTACCCGAAATAAAGCGGGCACGGTGAGTTAACCCCTTCATTGCCTTAGCGGCTATACGCTATGGTAATGAAGCAGCATTTCTGTATTTTTAATAATATTGTGCAGGAGCAGGGGGTCCCCTGAGCATTCATTTCTGGCTCAGGGAACCCCCTGCTCACTGTTCAATATTATTAAAATACAGAAATGCTGCTTCGTTACCATAGCACATAGCCGCTAAGGTAAGGAACGAGTGTTTATTTAATATGTTTTTTATTCATACTGTAGATGTGCAGAGGGTCTCTGGAGCAGAACCGCTGTGGTTTTAGGTCCGGGGTCCCCCTGCTCCCCGTGATACAGGCCCCTTTAAGGGGTGCCGGTATCCCTCTGTTTGGTTTACAGGTCGCGGTCACGTGATCGGGACCTTTAAACGCAGAGGGATACCGGCACCTCATAAAGGGGGCTGTATCTCGGGGAGCAGGGGGTCCCCCGACCTGAAACCAACGCGGTTCAGCTCCGGAGACCCCCTGCACATGTACACTATGAATAAAAATGTACAGTACTGTATGTTAGGGGTTATAGGGGACGGCTTTAAAGACAACAGCTCGCAAACGCCCCCATGCGTTTTCACATGGCATTGCAGTATTGCAGCCAGCGGGAATAAAATGCTTAAATCACAGCCGCGAAAATAACGCTATGTACCCCGGGAGAAAATGACACAAAACCGCACAACACCGGGATCTTGTGAAATTCGAGGAGCTAGCCAAGTAAGAATAAAGTTGGTCGCCAGTGTATATATATATATATATATATATATATATATACATAACTATATCCATATATAAGTAAAAGCTAGTAATGCCCTATTTGTAAAAGATAAATAATTGAATGTTACTTAATAGGTACATATGAAATATTGTGCTACAGGATTTAGGAGGTCACCCATTCTAATAATTCTGAGATGTTCTCTAACACGTGCATTTAAAGCCTTGTGGTACGACCAACGTATTGTTTACCACATCCACAGCCTAATAAATAGACTGTGAATGTGGTATTATAATTAATAAAGGAAGTAATAGGAAACCTCTGTCCTGTATTGAAGGACATAAACGTGGAACCTGGATTCCTATGTGGACAAGAAATACACTGTAAACATTTGAAACTGCCTGTGGGTAAATTAGCACCATGGGAGATTTTCTTTGATGCAAAAAGACTACCAGAAACATGATTTGCAATCATTTTTGCTTTCTTGAAACAAAACGGGGGCAATCTGCATATCCAGTACGTGTTTGAGCAAAGGATCTGCTGACAAAATCCCCCAATGTTTTGTGACAATATTTTTGATTGAATTGGCCTGTATACTGTATTGGGTGATGAACATGGGATTTTTTACGTCCCAAATTCTATTTGGCTTTGCCTTTGTTTGTCCAACAGATCCCTCCTTCTCATACATGTCACTTCTGCAAGTGATCTCCCGAGATCTGAGGCTAAGTAACCTCTTGCCTCAAATCTTTTAAGAAGTTCATTTATTGTTTTGTAAAATCCTCATCTGTTGAACATATTCATTTTTATCTGATTAGTTGTCCTTTCGGAATCCCTCTTAAAAGGGACTTGGGATGACAGCTGTCCACCCTTAAAAAAGTGTTATATGAATTGATCTTCCTATATACATCAGAACTGATAATCATATTAATATCAATGAATAAAAGTAAATCTAGATAGTGTATATGGTGAAAATCATAAGTGTAAGTGAATTGTAAAATAAGGTCATTACTGTTTAGATAATCTATAAATAGTAAAAGTGAATCCACACCTCATTCCAAAATGAAAATAAGGCCATCTATATAGCGCCTATAGAAAGTGATAAATTGTCAATAGGGGTTTCCATCCCCAAACACGTGGACCGACTCCCACCAACCTAAAAATAGGTTGGCGTAAGATGGGGCAAAACTGGTGCCAATAGCAGTACCACGTATTTGGAGATAGAAAGCCCCATCAAAAAAATAATAATTGTGAGTTAGTAAAAAGTGAATACAATCCAAAATGAAAGTGCTCTGTGTTAGTGAAAGAGAGTGTTCCAAATAAAACCTGACATCTGCCATCCCATGATGGCGTACAATAATGGTGTACAAAGAGGTCACATCTAGCGTGACCCAGATATAACCTCTCTGCCAATTCACAGATGATAATTGATCAAGGAGATCACTGCTGTCTCTAACATATGAAGGCATAGACCTAACAAAATTTTGCAGGTAATGGTCAACATATCTAGAGACACCATTTCCCAAAGATCCAATTCTACAAACTATTGGTCTCCCAGGGGGGGAGACCAACGTTTTGTGGATCTTTGGGAGATGGGAAAAGACAAGTATGCGGTACAAATTCCCACTTCTTCTGATCAAAGACCCCTAAAAGGGATCCTTCATCTAGGAGGGACCTTAGTTGTTTTAGAAATGTAACAGTGGGGTCGCTATGTAGTACAGAGTAGGATATCCAATCGGTTAATTGGCGTAATGCTTCGTTTCTGTATTGAGTCCTACTCTGGACCACTATGGCTCCCCCCTTGTCTGCCCTCTTTATGATAAGATAATCATTGGTTTTGAGAGCATAAAAAGCTTCTTTTTCTGAGTGGGTAAGGTTATAGAATCTACTCTGTAGTGGCAACACATCAAATGTGTGTCCACCAGAGAGTAAAGCCAAATCCCTATCCACTAGTTTTTCAAATGTCATGAGGAAATTACCCTTCATATGTGCTGGAAAACAATGTAGATTTTCTCTTAAATCCTGAGTTACGTCTATCCAAGACATTT
>NW_027456073.1:0-25851 GCF_040206685.1 Ascaphus truei | reverse complement strand
CCAGCCCCCATCAACACCATCAGCACCACACATCGCCACCTTTGCACCTCCCCCATTGGCACACCCACATCCGCACCCCCACATCAGCACCAAACCCTCCCAAATCAGCACACCGATACAATCACCATCAGTACAGCCACAGCAGCACTACCACCGCACATGGGCCGCGTGGACCACTCCCCACCCAAATGCCACACCCACACCACAAACATCCCGGGCAACGCCGGGGCTCTCAGCTAGTAATATATATTATCTGTAACTGTTACATACGCCTATAACATATATTATCTGTAACTGTTACATACGCCTATAATATATATTACCTGTCACTGTTACATACGCCTATAACATATATTATCTGTAACTGTTACATACGCCTATAATATATATTATCTGTAACTGTTACATACGCCTATAATATATATTATCTGTAACTGTTACATACGCCTATAACATATATTATCTGTAACTTACATACGCCTATAATATATTATCTGTAACTTACATACGCCTATAATATATATTATCTGTAACTGTTACATACGCCTATAACATATATTATCTGTAACTGTTACATACGCCTATAACATATATTATCTGTAACTGTTACATACGCCTATAACATATATTATCTGTAACTGTTACATACGCCTATAATATATATTATCTGTAACTGTTACATACGCCTATAATATATATTATCTGTAACTGTTACATACGCCTATAACATATATTATCTGTAACTGTTACATACGCCTATAATATATATTATCTGTAACTGTTACATACGCCTATAACATATATTATCTGTAACTGTTACATACGCCTATAACATATATTATCTGTAACTGTTACATACGCCTATAATATATATTATCTGTAACTGTTACATACGCCTATAATATATATTATCTGTAACTGTTACATACGCCTATAACATATATTATCTGTAACTGTTACATACGCCTATAATATATATTATCTGTAACTGTTACATACGCCTATAACATATATTATCTGTAACTGTTACATACGCCCATAATATATATTATCTGTAACGGTTACATACGCCTATAACATATATTATCTGTAACTGTTACATACGCCTATAACATATATTATCTGTAACTGTTACATACGCCTATAATATATATTATCTGTAACTGTTACATACGCCTATAATATATATTATCTGTAACTGTTACATACGCCTATAATATATATTATCTGTAACTGTTACATACGCCTATAACATATATTATCTGTAACTGTTACATACGCCTATAATATATATTATCTGTAACTGTTACATACGCCTATAACATATTATCTGTAACTGTTACATACGCCTATAACATATATTATCTCTAACTGTTACATACGCCTATAATATATATTATCTGTAACTGTTACATACGCCTATAATATATATTATCTGTACCTGTTACATACGCCTATAATATATATTATCTGTAACTGTTACACACGCCCATAATATATATTATCTGTAACTGTTACATACGCCTATAATATATATTATCTGTAACTGTTACATACGCCTATAATATATATTATCTTTAACTGTGCGTCGAAATGAGATGAGACGCCTGAGGAAGAGATTCTCTCACCCCCCCCCCCCCCCCCGGTAGCGTGAAGTTATTCTGGCTACATGCGTACCATAGTTACTTGGCGTTTATGACGCCTGTGTTGGTGTCTTGCCACATTTGGAAGACAAGTGGCGCAACCCGGTATCTTGAACAAACACGCTTGCGTACTCGAGGAACCAACCGTATCCCCCCCCCCCATAACCACGACGCTTCCTCAGGGGGTGATCCAGAGCAATGGTGAGAAAACCCAAAAGGGACGGAAGATACTCACGGGGTCACACAGATAAACTTGGTCTTCAGGTAAGGGACGGTACCTGAAAATAGAAAACGGTCACCGTTGTATTAATCGGGCAAAACGCACCATGTGGCCCCAGCCGGGAAACAGAAGTGATCCCCGATAGTTTGTCCTATTGTGAAAACCCGGTTTGGACGCCAAACTGTTGAAGGCGGCTTTATGCCACGTTACACCTCCGGTGAGACCGGTTCCACGTGTGCCAGCGCTAGGGCGGGAGACCGTTGGTACGGAGACTACGTGGGTTGGGATGAGAGACAGGTGATAAAGTGCCTCGAGTCCCATTGGGAGAAAAGCACTATATGAAGTAAAGCTATGATTATTAGGCATTAAAGTTGGCCCTAAGGTACTCAACACAGCCATATGTGGGACTAAACCTTTCAGTCCTTTCTACCTACAGTAAACGGTGTCGCTCTCCTAGGGCACGTGAGGCTGCACGCTTTCTTATACCATGCAACGCGTCGGGGCCTGACCACCATTCCCCGAGTCCCTGTGCTGTACCAGAAACGCGTCGGGGCCTGACCACCATTCCCCGAGTCCCTGTGCTGTACCAGAAACGCGTCGGGGCCTGACCACCATTCCCCGAGTTCCTGTGCTGTACCAGCTACGCGTCGGGGCCTGACCACCATTCCCCGCGTCCCAGTCCTGTACTAGTAACGCGTCGGGGCTTGACCATTCCGAGACCCTGTACTGTACCAGCAATGCGCCGGGGCCTGACCACCGTTCCCCAAGTCCCTGTAGTGTACTAGAAATGCGTCGGGCCTGACCACCATTCCCGATTCCCTGTGCTGTACCAGCAATGCGTCGGGGCCTGACCACCGTTCCCCAAGTCCCTGTAGTGTACTAGAAACGCGTCGGGCCTGACCACCATTCCCCAAGTCCCTGTAGTGTACTAGAAACGCGTCGGGCCTGACCACCATTCCCCGATTCCCTGTGCTGTACCAGAAACGCGTCGGGGCCTGACCACCATTCCCTGAGTCCCTGTGCTGTACCCAGCAATGCGCCATGGCCTGACCACCGTTCCCCGAGTCCCTGTACTGTACCAGCAACGCGCCCCGGTCCTGTACCGGGTTACCCAGCTGCTGCAGAGGTCTCCGCTCTGCGTTCACCGGCGCCAACATGGAAAATCAACGACTACCTGGGTCCGTCGGCTCGGGGTGCTCTTGGCTTTCGGGGCGACAGTACTTCCCGAACGCATCCTCTTTGGGAATGTCGGGGTACAGGATAAACCAAGGGGGACACCAGGATGTTGGTGGCGTCCATGATTTTGTAGCCCATGATGATCTCGGCGAACGACATGCTGTTGAGTTGCTGCTTGGTGTACGGCTCCACCGACTGGATCTGGGTTTTACCTGCGGGGGGGGGGGGAAACCAAACACGGCACACGGGGGGGTCAGCCCGTATCCTCACGCCCAACACGGCAAGTCGGGGGGGGGAGGTAGGGGAGGGCGCGCGGCGGCACCAGTCAGTGGGGATCGGTGCGGCAGAGGCAGTCAGGGGGGGGCGGGAGAGATGATGGCGCGGCGGAGGCAGTCGGGAAGGAAGGGGGGGGGGCGCGGAGGCGGGAGGGGGGCAGTACCGCTGATGTCTTTCTCCACCCAGGTGAACGTGATGCCCCCTTCCTTGCTGCTCTCGCTGAAGCGGAGCAGGAAGGTGCCGGGCGGCTTGGTGCTCAGGATCGCCCGCTCCCGTTCCTTGCTGATGAACCCCAAGAGATATACCTGGGAAGATGAGGCAGGGGGGGACACAGTGAGGGGGGCGGAGGGGGCTTGAAGGCGAGAGATTATCCCCCCTTTCTTCCAGTGGGAGCATGGTAAAGCACAGCGGTGCCGCCCCTGTTATCCGTCTACAAACATTAAGCACCCCCCATCTCCATGGTCTCCCTTCCCCATGTAACCCCCAAACCCAGGGATCTTTGGGGTTCACTGGGGCATATAAGAATTTTCTTTTTAGTGGGACTTTTGAATTGAGAGGGGGGGGGGGAATAACACTTTTCAATCAAGTGTTTACTCAACCCAGGCCCCCCCCCCCTTATCCATTACAGGACAGGAGGGAGGGGGGCTTTGCCACCGCAAACTCCTGTTCAAGGGTCAACCATGTACGTATTGATATCTATATATATTATATATAGTGTGTTACAGCACTGATATATGGGACATAATAATTAATTATAATAAAACAGAACGGGGATAAGCGCTTCAGACATCAAACATTAGGAAAAGGATTCCTTGCCCCGAAGAGCTGACGCTCTAAGTTTATTTATAAGAATGTGTTGCCAGGAAGTAATGCACGGAGAGTTGCCGCTCGTTGTCACGCACGTCCCGGGCGCAGAGTTATGATGACAGATACACGGTTACATTAAAAGGACAGAGGGCGGTTATACAGTCACCCAACTGACATGGAGGAGGTGAAAAGTTGGGTAGAAGAGATAAAGTGCGGGCGAGTTTCGGGATGAAATAGGGAAGCTTTAACTTCAAACGGCTCACGCCCCTTTGGCTATGTACACACACACACACACACACACACACACCACACACACACCACACACACACCACACACACACCACACACACACCACACACACACCACACACACACCACACACACACCACACACACACCACACACACACCACACACACACACACACAGTTAATCCAAAATATTTCTGTATTCAAAAAATAGACACACGTAAGCCGACGTTTCGGTCCCACATGGAGACCTTCTTCAGGGCCGTTTCTCCGTGTGGGACCGAAACGTCGGCTTACGTGTGTCTATGTTTTGAATACAGAAATATTTTGGATGAACCCTGTGCAGTTTGCTGTCTCTTTACTGGTCCTTGGATTGGTTCGTATGCTGTGCGTTACTCTATGGGACTAGCATCTGCCTCTTGCATCATTTTAGTGTGCTGACTGACCTCCTGTGGAATATAATATAATATATATATTTTTAACCTGTGTATTTCAGTGATAAGACTATTTGTCAGCCCTCCGAGTGCCAGGTAAATTGTGCTTTCTGGTCGGCTCTTTATAAAGCGATTCGGGCGCCAGCGTTGGTCAAACAGGTAAAAAACGCCAGCCGCCGATGAGCCTGAATTCAGCGGACTCGCAAATAAGGAAAACACCCGTCTCAGATTACCATTGGATAAAACGGTTACTGACCGGGGGCGGGCGGGGGGGGGGATATAATAATAGGTCAGGTCGCATGACGTAGATAACACAGACACGCCCGTCGGTTCTCACCCTTCATTCCACAGCGCCAGGATGTACTTCTTCACCAGGTCGATGATGTTATCTAGCCAGACCCAGAAGGAAAACCCTTTGCCCGCCATGTTCTCCTGTGGGAAGAACAGACAGCGGTTACGCCGAAAGCAGCAACGCAAGCGCGAAATAACCCTCAACGGGTCACGCACACACGCTACGTAAGTGAGAGATCGCCCGCAGAACAGAATATATATTCCCACTCCCGGCACCAAACTATTTCACACAAACACTTTTACACACGTTTCATTTCTTTTGTATTAACACTAATACGTCCATTATGCAACAAGTCCTCGAACTCTCTCTCTGATAAGTGCACGGTCTGTGTAGGGTTGAATCGTCGTCTTGTTTTGAGGGCAGAGATCGGCTTCTTTCCCAACCATAAGTCGCTGCTTCCTCTTCTTGTATTGTATTGTACGTCTTTATTTATATAGCGCCATTAATGTACATCACCGCAGTAATACATATCATATAAATAACAGATAATATAAATAGCAGGTCATGGGAATAAGTGCTTCAGACATAAACGTAACATTAAGGAAGAGGAGTCCCTGCCCCGAGGAGCTTACAGTCTAATTGGTAGGTAGGGAGAACGTACAGAGACAGTAGGAGGGAGTTCTGGTAAGTGCGTCTGCAGGGGGCCAAGCTTTATGTATCATGTGTTCAGATTGTTCACAGTGCTATTCATACGCTTCTTTAAGCAAGTGTGTCTTAAGGTGGGTCTTAAAGGTGGATAGAGAGGGTGCTAGTCGGGTACTGAGGGGAAGGGCGTTCCAGAGGTGTGGGGCAGTCAGTGAGAAAGGTTTAAGGCGGGAGAGGGCTTTAGATGCAAAGGGGGTAGAGAGAAGACATCCTTGAGCAGAACGCAAGAGTCGGGACGGTGCATAGCGAGAGATTAGGGCTTCTTCAGCAGAACTTCCTCCCTGTATCACAGTTATACTCTTACATCTTAAGTTATATGTTTGCGGAGGTGGGATATCCTTAAAACCTGACCGGTTTGGGGGGAGGCGGAAGGGGTAACCTTGTTTAAGGACTACTTATCAAAATCGAAAAGAAAAAAAAAATGTTCAAAAAGTGAAAAAAGTATATTAAAATGAAAATGGCGGAAAGGAGATTTACTTTGCAAAACTTGGCCCATGTGATCTGGCAGCCGGAATAATTCACGCCGGGACCTGGGGAGGACAAAGGGAGGCGCGGTTATTGAGGCTCCAGCGCCTTCTTACTGGAGGTAAGCACGTTACGGCGAGAATCGCAGCGGCACAAGCCCTCCGGCGCGCGGCAATGATGGAGAACCCTTGTGAGCATGTTGACCTGCCTTACCCCCATAACAAAAATCGCACAGCATACTGTGCTTCCAGTGCAGCAAAGGATTCTGGGAAGGAGAACCATGCTAAAGTGGGTTAGAAGCCAAAAAGTGACAGTGGTTTTCAACCGGGGTTTCTAGGAGCCCGTGGGTTCCGCAGACATCATTAAAGGTTACCCTGCAATCGTCAGGTCATTTGAAAATGGTACCAAATCCAGAAGGATTTACAATGCATCTGATCTCAGGCGCGCTATTAGAGAGGGTTGGGGTACCTTACAATGCATCTGATCTCAGACGCGCTATTAGAGAGGGTTGGGGTTCCTTACAATGCATCTGATCTCAGGCGCGCTATTAGAGAGGGTTGGGGTACCTTACAATGCATCTGATCTCAGACGCGCTATTAGAGAGGGTTGGGGTTCCTTACAATGCATCTGATCTCAGACGCGCTATTAGAGAGGGTTGGGGTTCCTTACAATGCATCTGATCTCAGACGCGCTATTAGAGAGGGTCGGGGTTCCTTACAATGCATCTGATATCAGACGCGCTATTAGAGAGGGTCGGGGTTCCTTACAATGCATCTGATCTCAGACGCGCTATTAGAGAGGGTCGGGGTTCCTTACAATGCATCTGATCTCAGACGCGCTATTAGAGAGGGTCGGGGTTCCTTACAATGCATCTGATCTCAGACGCGCTATTAGAGAGGGTCGGGGTTCCTTACAATGCATCTGATATCAGACGCGCTATTAGAGAGGGTCGGGGTTCCTTACAATGCATCTGATCTCAGACGCGCTATTAGAGAGGGTCGGGGTTCCTTACAATGTATCTGATCTCAGACGCGCTATTAGAGAGGTTCGGGGTTCCTTACAATGCATCTGATATCAGACGCGCTATTAGAGAGGGTCGGGGTTCCTTACAATGCATCTGATATCAGACGCGCTATTAGAGAGGGTTGGGGTACCTTACAATGCATCTGATCTCAGACGCGCTATTAGAGAGGGTTGGGGTACCTTACAATGCATCTGATCTCAGACGCGCTATTAGAGAGGGTCGGGGTTCCTTACAAGGCATCTGATCTCAGGCGCGCTATTAGAGAGGGTTGGGGTACCTTACAATGCATCTGATCTGAGACGCGCTATTAGAGAGGGTTGGGGTACCTTACAATGCATCTGATCTGAGACGCGCTATTAGAGAGGGTTGGGGTTCCTTACAATGCATCTGATCTCAGACGCGCTATTAGAGAGGGTCGGGGTTCCTTACAATGCATCTGATCTGAGACGCGCTATTAGAGAGGGTTGGGGTTCCTTACAATGCATCTGATCTGAGACGCGCTATTAGAGAGGGTTGGGGTTCCTTACAATGCATCTGATCTCAGACGCGCTATTAGAGAGGGTCGGGGTTCCTTACAATGCATCTGATCTCAGACGCGCTATTAGAGAGGGTTGGGGTTCCTTACAATGCATCTGATCTCAGACGCGCTATTAGAGAGGGTCGGGGTTCCTTACAATGCATCTGATATCAGACGCGCTATTAGAGAGGTTTGGGGTTCCTCACAATACCACATAGGGTTCCTTCACCCAAAAAAATGGAAACCACTGCACTGAATGCTCATTTGCATGTCCTTACCCAGAACCCTCTGCTGCTGTGGTATGCAGAGCGGTTTGTGGACTCATCCCAGACGTGTGAATGTGCTCATAAAATGTTCTTCATCATTGCTCTACTAAACATGCAAACCTTTCGCACGCTATAGCGTCTCTTTCGCACGCTATAGCGTCTCTTTCGCACGCTATAGCGTCTCTTTCGCACGCTATGGCCTTTCTTTCGCACATTTACCCCTTCTTTAGGTCGGCAAAGAAGTTTGCTTCAACCCAGAAGTTTGCGACAAGTCCGCTCCGCGCCACAAAGTAAACGGCAACGGCGGATTTAATTTCAACTACTTACGTGGTTGAAATTCTATCAATCTTTGGGCAAAACCGGTTAACCCTCGCGCAGGGTTTGGCAAACTTTGCTCGGAACTGAGGCCGCGGGGGGGCGGGGGAGGAGTTTCGCGCCTCTCTGCTTTCTTACGCGCTGAACGTGAAAGGAGCGCGCTCGCGTCGCGCTGCCTGCAGAGACACCTACCCAGAAGCTTCTCCGCCAGGGTGGTCAGCTGTTCGATGCTGAGGCCACGTTTCGTGGTGGATGAAAACTGCCAGCTTAGGACCTCGGCCACCTGGTCCCACGTGCCGATGGGGGGCTTGGTGAAGAAGTTGACGTTCTGGGGGGGGAGGGAAGACCAGGGATGAGACGTGTGAAAGCCATGGGCCAGATTGGCCTGTATCACACATGCTGTCGTCATTAGGGGTTAGCTGTGGATCTTTCCAAGGACCAACTGGTACTTCACGTTTTCAGGGTCCTTTAGATATACCTAGTACGTCAAACTAGCCCCCCTTAGCAAATGGTCATTTATTGAGGGGGTGATAAGGAGGTGAAGGCTCAGGCTGATCGAGATAGTAGTAGATCAGCCTCCATCTGTGTCTTGCATCCGGGGTGTGATCGCCTGGGGCCAAGGTTCTAGATCGCCTGGGGCCAAGGTTCTAGATCGCCCGGGCCAAGGTTCTAGATCGCCTGGGGCCAAGGTTCCAGGGCCCCTTTTACCCTTTATCTGGCAGAGGAGGTCTACAGGTGTGTGTTTAACTCGAGCAGAGGGAGGGGTGGGGGGTGGGTGCTGGACGACCCCTGACCCAGACTGTGGGCACCTTACCTTCGGGTTATTGGTTAGCATGTTGTACCAGAGGATGGAGGCCCAGGCGTTCGGCATCTGGCAGATGTTGGAGATCACCACGACGGGCAGGGAGTGGGTCTGAAAAACGCACGTTGACGGGAGAGAAGCAGAGACGTTAACCGACCCCCACTCAGAAAGCGGCGATCACCTCCGGCCGCTGCCTGTACGTCACCGTGTGTTCAACAAGAGTTTGCACAGGCAAGGCCCCCCCCCCCAGCTTCTTATCTTTGTTGTCTCTCTGATAAGGACGGGGTTGGGATAAGGGGGAAAGCAAAGACTAACACCCCCTTCAGATTCCCCCTAACAAATACAATTTGTAATCCATTCCCAGAGAAACAAAACTAAGTCAAAATGATTGCTTTTGGCACGGTTACATTTTGTTTAAGGAAGCCAAAATGGAAGACGGTTCCGTTCTTCACAAAACGCCCGTCTTTGTGTCGTCTCCATCGGATTGCACCTTCAGGGCAAGTGTACCGGGTTAGTGTGAACGTAGTGTAATAGTGAAGTATCTCTCGGGAAAGTGGGAAAACTAGGCGTTAAAAAGGGGGAACGGGGGTCATGGAAAATGTGAGGCTGTGCTTCACTGAATGGGGGGTGGATATAGAGAACAGCCGCCCCGCAGAGGCAGCGACTACAGAAAATGAAGGCACAAGAGTTTGAGGTCTGGGTTTCCAGGAAGCGAGACGTTATCGCCGTCATTCTCAGCGCGCATCGTATCTCATATCGCAGCGCCAGTCAGTGTATTTGCTTAATCAGGTAGAGAGGAAGGTGGCAGGAGGGGGGGGGGGGGGGGGCACACACAGAGGAGAAGGAGAAGGAGCCGGGGGGGGGGGGGGGCACACACAGGAGAGAAGGAGCCGGGGGGCGCCACACACAGGAGAGGAGGAGAAGGAGCGGGGGGCGCACACACAGAGGAGAGGAGGAGAAGGAGCTGGGGGGGGGGCACACACAGGAGAGAAGGAGCCGGGGGGCGCCACACACAGGAGAGGAGGAGAAGGAGCCGGGGGGGGGGGCACACACAGGAGAGGAGGAGAAGGAGCCGGGGGGCGCCACACACAGGAGAGGAGGAGAAGGAGCCGGGGGGGGGGGGGGGGGCACACACAGGAGAGGAGGAGAAGGAGCCGGGGGGCGCCACACACAGGAGAGGAGGAGAAGGAGCCGGGGGGGGGGGGCACACACAGGAGAGGAGGAGAAGGAGCCGGGGGGCGCCACACACAGGAGAGAAGGAGCGGGGGGCGCCACACACAGGAGAGGAGAAGGAGCGGGGGGCGCCACACACAGAGGAGGAGCCGGGGGGCGCCACACACACAGGAGAGGAGCGATACATTACATACCTCTAGGTCGATCTTCAGGCCTTGGTGATAGACCTCGGTCTCGAACGTGATGAGGTGAAGCTCCTCTGTGACGATAAGCGAGGCCTGAGAGGGGGAGATATATAAATCATTGGTTTGGGGGGGTGCTAAGCCGTCTCTATCTTCCGTCAGTTTGTAGGGTAACGTTACACAGTGTCACGCTCGGACGTTTGTAGGGTAACGTTACACAGTGCCACGCTCGGACGTTTGTAGGGTAACGTTACACAGTGTCACGCTCGGACGTTTGTAGGGTAACGTTACACAGTACCACGCTCGGACGTTTGTAGGGTAACGTTACACAGTGTCACGCTCGGACGTTTGTAGGGTAACGTTACACAGTGTCACGCTCAGACGTTTGTAGGGTAACGTTACACAGTATCACGCTCGGACGTTTGTAGGGTAACGTTACACAGTATCACGCTCAGCGGTTTGTAGGGTAACATTACACAGTATCACGTTCGGACGTTTGTAGGGTAACGTTACACAGTGTCACGCTCGGACGTTTGTAGGGTAACGTTACACAGTATCACGCTCGGACGTTTGTAGGGTAACATTACACAGTGTCACGCTCGGACGTTTGTAGGGTAACATTACACAGTATCACGCTCAGCGGTTTGTAGGGTAACGTTACACAGTGTCACGCTCGGACGTTTGTAGGGTAACGTTACACAGTGTCACGCTCGGACGTTTGTAGGGTAACGTTACACAGTATCACGCTCAGCGGTTTGTAGGGTAACGTTACACAGTATCACGCTCGGACGTTTGTAGGGTAACATTACACAGTATCACGCTCAGCGGTTTGTAGGGTAACGTTACACAGTATCACGTTCGGACGTTTGTAGGGTAACGTTACACAGTGTCACGCTCGGACGTTTGTAGGGTAACGTTACACAGTATCACGCTCGGACGTTTGTAGGGTAACGTTACACAGTGTCACGCTCAGCGGTTTGTAGGGTAACGTTACACAGTATCACGCTCGGACGTTTGTAGGGTAACATTACACAGTGTCACGCTCGGACGTTTGTAGGGTAACATTACACAGTATCACGCTCAGCGGTTTGTAGGGTAACGTTACACAGTGTCACGCTCGGACGTTTGTAGGGTAACGTTACACAGTGTCACGCTCGGACGTTTGTAGGGTAACGTTACACAGTATCACGCTCAGCGGTTTGTAGGGTAACGTTACACAGTATCACGCTCGGACGTTTGTAGGGTAACATTACACAGTATCACGCTCAGTGGTTTGTAGGGTAACGTTACACAGTATCACGTTCGGACGTTTGTAGGGTAACGTTACACAGTGTCACGCTCGGACGTTTGTAGGGTAACGTTACACAGTATCACGCTCGGACGTTTGTAGGGTAACGTTACACAGTGTCACGCTCAGCGGTTTGTAGGGTAACATTACACAGTATCACGCTCAGACGTTTGTAGGGTAACGTTACACAGTGTCACGCTCAGACGTTTGTAGGGTAACGTTACACAGTATCACGCTCGGACGTTTGTAGGGTAACATTACACAGTGTCACGCTCGGACGTTTGTAGGGTAACGTTACACAGTATCACGCTCGGACGTTTGTAGGGTAACGTTACACAGTATCACGTTCGGACGTTTGTAGGGTAACGTTACACAGTATCACGCTCGGACGTTTGTAGGGTAACATTACACAGTATCACGCTCAGCGGTTTGTAGGGTAACGTTACACAGTATCACGTTCGGACGTTTGTAGGGTAACGTTACACAGTATCACGCTCGGACGTTTGTAGGGTAACGTTACACAGTATCACGCTCGGACGTTTGTAGGGTAACGTTACACAGTGTCACGCTCGGACGTTTGTAGGGTAACGTTACACAGTATCACGCTCGGACGTTTGTAGGGTAACGTTACACAGTGTCACGCTCGGACGTTTGTAGGGTAACATTACACAGTGTCACGCTCGGACGTTTGTAGGGTAACGTTACACAGTGTCACACTCGGATGTTTGTAGGGTAACATTACACAGTGCCACGCTAAGCGGTTTGATGATGAAACTCACATCGCAGTTCGCCCGTCCCCCATTGCCACATCTCTGCTCTCGGAGAGTCTGCACAAGAAAAGAGAACAGAAAAACACACGCAGAGTGAGGCCGCAACTCGCCAACATAAATACATGCATTATACACCTATACCTACCTCACACAGGTGTACACACGCAGAGTGAGGCCGCAACTCGCCAACATAAATACATGCATTATACACCTATACCTACCTCTCACACACAGGTGTACACACGCAGAGTGAGGCCGCAACTCGCCAACATAAATACATGCATTATACACCTATACCTACCTCTCACACACACAGGTGTACACACGCAGAGTGAGGCCGCAACTCACCAACATAAATACATGCATTATACACCTATACCTATCTCACACAGGTGTACACACGCAAAGTGAGGCCGCAACTCGCCAACATAAATACATGCATTATACACCTATACCTACCTCTCACACACAGGTGTACACACGCAGAGTGAGGCCGCAACTCACCAACATAAATACATGCATTATACACCTATACATACCTCACACACAGGTGTACACACGCAGAGTGAGGCCGCAACTCACCAACATAAATACATGCATTATACACCTATACCTACCTCACACAGGTGTACACACGCAAAGTGAGGCCGCAACTCGCCAACATAAATACATGCATTATACACCTATACCTATCTCACACACACAGGTGTACACACGCAGAGTGAGGCCGCAACTCGCCAACATAAATACATGCATTATACATCTATACCTACCTCTCACAAACAGGTGTACACACGCAGAGTGAGGCCGCAACTCGCCAACACAAATACATGCATTATACACCTATACCTATCTCACACACACAGGTGTACACACGCAGAGTGAGGCCGCAACTCACCAACATAAATACATGCATTATACACCTATACCTACCTCTCACACACAGGTGTACACACGCACAGTGAGGCCGCAACTCGCCAACATAAATACATGCATTATACACCTATACCTATCTCACACAGGTGTACACACACGCAGAGTGAGGCCGCAACTCGCCAACATAAATACATGCATTATACACCTATACCTACCTCTCACACACAGGTGTACACACGCAGAGTGAGGCCGCAACTCGCCAACATAAATACATGCATTATACACCTATACCTACCTCTCACACACAGGTGTACACACGCAGAGTGAGGCCGCAACTCGCCAACATAAATACATGCATTATACACCTATATCTACCTCTCACACACAGGTGTACACAAACGCAGAGTGAGGCCGCAACTCACCAACATAAATACATGCATTATACACCTATACCTATCTCACACACAGGTGTACACACACGCAGAGTGAAGCCGCAACTCACCAACATAAATACATGCATTATACACCTAAACCTATCTCACACACACAGGTGTACACACGCACAGTGAGGCCGCAACTCGCCAACATAAATACATGCATTATACACCTATACCTACCTCACACAGGTGTACACACGCAGAGTGAGGCCGCAACTCACCAACACAAATACATGCATTATACATCTATACCTACCTCTCACACACAGGTGTACACACGCACAGTGAGGCCGCAACTCGCCAACATAAATACATGCATTATACATCTATACCTATCTCTCACACAGGTGTACACACGCAGAGTGAGGCCGCAACTCACCAACATAAATACATGCATTATACACCTATACCTACCTCTCACACAGGTGTACACACGCAGAGTGAGGCCGCAATTCGCCAACATAAATACATGCATTATACATCTATACCTACCTCACACAGGTGTACACACGCAGAGTGAGGCCGCAACTCACCAACACAAATACATGCATTATACATCTATACCTACCTCTCACACACAGGTGTACACACGCAGAGTGAGGCCGCAACTCGCCAACATAAATACATGCATTATACATCTATACCTACCTCACACAGGTGTACACACGCAGAGTGAGGCCGCAACTCACCAACACAAATACATGCATTATACATCTATACCTATCTCTCACACACAGGTGTACACACGCACAGTGAGGCCGCAACTCGCCAACATAAATACATGCATTATACACCTATACCTACCTCTCACACACAGGTGTACACACGCAGAGTGAGGCCGCAACTCACCAACATAAATACATGCATTATACATCTATACCTACCTCTCACACACAGGTGTACACACGCAGAGTGAGGCCGCAACTCACCAACACAAATACATGCATTATACATCTATACCTACCTCTCACACACAGGTGTACACACGCAGAGTGAGGCCGCAACTCGCCAACATAAATACATGCATTATACATCTATACCTACCTCTCACACAGGTGTACACACGCACAGTGAGGCCGCAACTCGCGAACATAAATACATGCATTATACACCTATACCTACCTCTCACACAGGTGTACACACGCACAGTGAGGCCGCAACTCGCGAACATAAATACATGCATTATACACCTATACCTACCTCTCACACACAGGTGTACACACACGCACAGTGAGGCCGCAACTCGCCAACATAAATACATGCATTATACACCTATACCTACCTCTCACACAGGTGTACACACGCACAGTGAGGCCGCAACTCGCCAACATAAATACATGCATTATACACCTATACCTACCTCTCACACACAGGTGTACACACGCACAGTGAGGCCGCAACTCGCCAACATAAATACATGCATTATACACCTATACCTATCTCACACAGGTGTACACACGCACAGTGAGGCCGCAACTCGCCAACATAAATACATGCATTATACATCTATACCTACCTCTTACACAGGTGTACACACGCACAGTGAGGCCGCAACTCGCCAACATAAATACATGCATTATACATCTATACCTACCTCTCACACAGGTGTACACACGCAGAGAACAGCACGTTTTTGCCACGTGCCTGGCCTCTGGACTCTATGTGACAGTAACCCTGTGTACTGGATTACAGAGCACCCCTTACTGCAATTTCCTGGGTGCTCTGCGTGTGTGCACCCACATACACATGTTTACATGTACATGTGTATACGTGTGTATGTGCGTGTGCGTATGTACGTGACACTAAAAAAGACGATAAGCGGAGGCGGGGGGGGGGGGGGTTCCTGTTGAGTTTGCACAGGCGGAGACCCCGCTATCTTTAGCGACAGGGTGCAAACGCTCTATTGGACGCTCGTGGGGCCGGAGAAAGAGACCATTCTTCCTCGGGCCCCAAGAAGCCTAATCTTTGCTTTTAGTCGGGTTACATTTCAGGAAGGACAGGGACGCGATGAAGACGAAGATGTGCGTACCAAGTGTTTGAACTCTGCGGACAAGCTGCCATTGTTGGACTCCTCCATGTTCATCACCTTGGTGTTGGTCCCCAGGATGTTGAACTTACGCGAGCTGGAGGAGAAAGGAAAGCGCTCAGGCAAGGAGGTGGGGTGGGCGTGGAGAGACGGAGAGACGGGAGTGAGGAGACGGAGAGACGGGAGTGAGGAGACGGAGAGAGGGGAGTGAGGAGACGGAGAGAGGGGAGTGAGGAGACGGAGAGACGGGAGTGAGGAGACGGAGAGAGGGGAGTGAGGAGACGGAGAGAGGGGAGTGAGGAGACGGAGAGAGGGGAGTGAGGAGACGGAGAGAGGGGAGTGAGGAGACGGAGAGAGGGGAGTGAGGAGACGGAGAGAGGGGAGTGAGGAGACGGAGAGACGGGAGTGAGGAGACGGAGAGAGGGGAGTGAGGAGACGGAGAGAGGGGAGTGAGGAGACGGAGAGACGGGAGTGAGGAGACGGAGACGGAGAGACGGGAGTGAGGAGACGGAGACGGAGAGACGGGAGTGAGGAGACGGAGACGGAGAGACGGGAGTGAGGAGACGGGAGTGAGGAGACGGAGACGGAGAGACGGGAGTGAGGAGACGGAGACGGAGAGACGGGAGTGAGGAGACGGAGACGGAGAGACGGGAGTGAGGAGACGGAGACGGAGAGACGGGAGTGAGGAGACGGAGACGGAGAGACGGGAGTGAGGAGACGGAGACGGAGAGACGGGAGTGAGGAGACGGAGACGGAGAGACGGGAGTGAGGAGACGGAGACGGAGAGACGGGAGTGAGGAGACGGAGACGGAGAGACGGGAGTGAGGAGACGGAGAGACGGGAGTGAGGAGACGGAGAGACGGGAGTGAGGAGACGGAGAGACGGGTGTGAGGAGACGGAGAGACGGGAGTGAGGAGACGGAGAGACGGGAGTGAGGAGACGGAGAGACGGGAGTGAGGAGACGGAGAGACGGGAGTGAGGAGACGGAGAGATGGAAGTGAGGAGACAGAGAGACTGGAGTGAGGAGACAGAGAGACGGGAGTGAGGAGACAGAGACGGAGAGAGGGGGAAGGAGGGAGAGACACACAGAGAGGGAAAGAGAAACACAGAGAGGGAAAGACACAGAGGGGGAAGGAGAGGAGCAAGTGACGAAACGAAAGACGGAGAGGAAAGAAGAAAGCAGGGAAGAGGAAAGGGAAAAAAACAAGAGGGAGTGGTGTGTATGTGTGTGTGTTGTGTGTGTGTGGTGTGTGTGTGGTGTGTGTGTGGTGTCCCTTGTCATTTCTACTTCCAGTTTTTCCTCGGCGGTGACCAGTCTTCGAAACCTTACATTTACCGGCCTCTCCTCAGAATAAACCCAATTCCCCTTCATGCGAGACGCAGAGACACGAGAGATCGGGGTCCCCTGTCACTATTCCTTCTCCCACAAAATCCTTACCCGGGGCTCAGCCCCTCCCGCTGCAGCGGACAAAACCGCGCGCTCTCTCTTACAGAACGTGAGGGCGCGGCTAACCCGGGGGCTGGAGGTTCCCCAGAACCGCGCCATATATAACTCTAGGGCTCTTTAGCCAACAAAAAGTTGGTCACCGCTGGTGTAGTGGCTGTGTAAATCAGCAAAGTGCTTCCCCCCCTCCCTGTCCTCTAGCAGGGATTGCACCTTTTAACCCCCGTTCACATAAGAAGAGACCAGCACCCATAATCGCTCTGCGGCGGTGTGCGCCGTGGATCTAACCAGAAGGGGCTTTAGATAATTAGCGTTCCTGGGAAAACACACAGTGTAACCCCAGGTAACCTTACCCTCGAAGTGCCGCCCCTTCTCCGGAATCCCTAGGGAGCGTAAAAAGGGGGAAGACCGTTAGAACAAGGCAGCCGTGCGCAAACGGCGTATCACACGGGCACGCGCACCGACGCCGCGCCAGTGCCAACCAACGCAAGGCAGCAAGGAGCGAGTATAGCAAGGGCGGCCAAGTCCAGCCCTCAAGGGACACCAGCGGGTCAGGTATTAGGGATCTCTCTGCTTCAGCACAGTGGCTCAGTCGAAGATTGATTGAGCCACCTGTGCTGAAGCAGGACGGGAGTTGGCCCACCCCGGGGGTTACGGTAACAGACAGAACGGACCCGGGAAAAGGTCGCATACGATATTACCGTTCCCAGATCGTTCTGAAACTCCCGCGAATTTGTGCTTCGGCCATTTTGCCGATTTAACACGATACAAAAAAAAACACAGAGAAGGTGACGGACGAGAGGAACCCGCTTGGCTCGCCTGCCCATCTCCTGGCCTACTGTACCACCTCAGACCCCTAAAACCCACGCGGTGAGCCGACTCGAGGTCTGCAACCATGCCCCAACCCCCCCCCCCCGCCCCCATCATCATCTCCCAGCATGCAGAGCTTCCACTGCAGCAGGGGATTCTGGGTAATGACCTGCGTCACTTTGTACTTAGCATAGTCTCGGGTGATCTGCCCTCTTCCTGATCGGTGAGAATAAGGCGCCCCCCACCCCCCACGAATCTGCCACCGTAGAAAATAGCAGCGTCATTAACCCATTAACCGCGTTCCCACCAGCCGGCGGCAGAACACAAATGGACGTGTCATTTTTTTAAATGAAATGCGTCGTTTAACCCTTTGAGTGCCAGGGCCCTGTGCGGCACTCTGAGTTTTCATAACACGTGTCTAGGACATTAGGGCGAGGCCAACATCCATCCGGGGTTTCACCGCGGCGCCGGCCGCTTCACCGCTAAGATCACGCCATATCCTCACCCCTTACACTAAAAACTCAGAATTTTAACCCCCAATACCAACGCCGCCCCCTACTCTAAAAACCTTAACCCGTTAGCCTAATCCCCTACCCCAAAAACCCCCATCAACCCCCTACCTTAAACTTTAACCCTTTAGTCTAATCCCCTACCCTAAAAACATAACGCCTTACCCTAAAACCCCTATCCTTAACCCCCTACCCCAACAGATAAAGCCCCTTAAAATTACTTTCCCTTACTAGGCGGAATGGCCGGCAGTGAAGTGCCCGGCGTAGGGTCCCTCCGCGGCCAAACGTCGGCGGAGACGGACGCAACCAAGTGCCCCCTTCCGCCCGACAGCTCGTTCTGCGTCACTGAGCGCCGACTCCCCAGCAAAAACGAGACCCCCACCGGAGTACTACGTTTTGGGCGCCCCGCCACCCCCCCCAAAGAGTTCATCATAAAAAAGTAACAAGCGTCACGCTTAGCCACACTTTTTAGGTTTTGTTCCGGTCGTTTGAATCAAAATGTACTTACTTGTCGATGCAAACTTTGATCTTCAGCTGGTAATTCAGCTCCGGAAACTTGACCAGCAACCTAGGAGTTAAAAAAAAAACCACACACATCATATACCCCTCGAATTACAGAGCGGAAGCTGCCTACGGGTATGCCGTGACGCGTTCCACCGACTTATGGGAATATCGGCTCGTTCCGTAGACGACATTATTAAAGGGGACACGCTACGTGACCTTACGCCACGACAAGCGGTTCTCGGATTGCTTGACGTGATCACCTGTCATGAGCAGGCGGAAGACCGTGGAAGACCTCCCCCCCCCCCCCCCCCCCCAGTTATCTGAATTAGTGGCGACCCCACGCAACACCTTAGAAGACCCCCGGAGTATATCCCGCAGGTCGCCCACAAGCAGTAGAGTCGATACTCTTCAGATGCGCAGCCGGATCGCTGGACGGGACACAGAGCAGGCGCGAGGAGCACGACCCCAACGCGTTTTCACCGCGGCAAACAACCCACCTGACTTTAGTAGTGAACTGGACCCCAGTCTTGATGACGAGGGGGCGGTCTGGATGCAGGGCATGCACGGCTGTCTCTCCACTACAAAGGCACTGCGGGGAGAGAAAGCAGGCGGCTAGGTTATACCCCGGCTCAGGCGCCACGGACGGCATTGGTCCCTCGTGTACGAAGCCGAAAAAGTGCAAAAGCCGAAAACGTGCAAAATCTGAAAACGTGCAGCTTCCACCTAAAATGACCGTGACTCGTTCCCTTTTCGATGCCCTATAAATGCAGATGACCCTCCTTATTTGGACCCCGTTTCAGAGCTGGTTTTGTATCGTTGTATATTTAAAAAGGACACACACTAAATTAAACTGCAGCCTTGCGCCCCAATACCCTTCCCAGGATATGTACTTGAAGAAATGCACCCCCATTCTCTCCGTCTCACCCCCCCCCCCACACATTTGCTCCTCCCCCCTCCATTCTCTCCTCCACACACCCCCTCCATTCTCTCCTCCACACCCCCCCTCCATTCTCCTCCTCCACACACCCCCCTCCATTCTCTCCTCCACACCCCCCTCCCCATTCTCTCCTCCTCCTCACACCCCTCCCCATTCTCTCCTCCTCCTCACACCCCCCTCCATTCTCTCCTCTTCCTCCACACACCCCCTCCCCATTCTCTCCTCCTCCTCACACCCCCTCCATTCTCTCCTCCACACCCCCCCTCCATTCTCTCCTCCACACACCCCCTCCATTCTCTCCTCCACACACCCCCTCCATTCTCTCCTCCACACACCCCTTCCATTCTCTCCTCCCCTCACACCCTCCCCATTCTCACCTCCCCCACACCCCTCCCATTCTCTCCTCCGCCTCACACCCCCCTCCATTCTCTCCTCCGCCTCACACCCCCTCCATTCTCTCCTCCGCCTCACACCCCCTCCATTCTCTCCTCCGCCTCACACCCCCTCCATTCTCTCCTCCTCCCTCACACCCCCTCCATTCTCTCCTCCGCCTCACACCCCCTCCATTCCTCCTCCCTCACACCCCCCCCATCTCTCCCTCACACCCCCTCCATTCTCTCCTCCGCCTCACACCCCCTCCATTCTCTCCTCCGCCTCACCCCCCTCCATTCCTCCTCCTCACTCACACCCCTCCATCTCCTCCTCCCACAACCCCCCTCCATTCTCTCCTCCGCCTCACACCCCTCCCCATTCTCTCCTCCGCCACACCCCCCCTCCATCTCTCCTCCACACACCCCCTCCATTCTCTCCTCCTCCTCACACCCCCTCCATTCTCTCCTCCGCCTCACACCCTCCCCATTCTCTCCTCCGCCTCACACCCCTCCATTCTCTCCTCCGCCTCACACCCCCTCCATTCTCTCCTCCTCCTCACACCCCCTCCATTCTCTCCTCCGCCTCACACCCCCCCATCTCTCCTCCGCCTCACACCCCCTCCATTCTCTCCTCCCGCCTCACACCCCCCTCCATTCTCTCCTCCTCCTCACACCCCCTCCCCATTCTCTCCTCGCCACACACCCCCTCCATCTCAACCTCGCCTCACAACCCCTCCATTCTCTCCTCGCCTCACACCCCCTCCATTCTCTCCTCTCCTCACACCCCCTCCATCTCTCCTCCTCACACACCCCCTCCATTCTCTCCTCCTCCTCACACCCCCTCCATTCTCTCCTCCGCCTCACACCCCCTCCATTCTCTCCTCTCCTCCTCACACCCCCTCCATTCTCTCCTCCTCCTCACACCCCCTCCATTCTCTCCTCCGCCTCACACCCCCTCCATCTCTCCTCCGCCTCACACCCCTCCATTCTCTCCTCCTCCTCACACCCCCTCCCATTCTCTCCCTCCTCACACCCCCTCAATTCTCTCCTCCTCCTCACACCCCCTCCATTCTCTCCTCCTCCTCACACCCCCCTCCATTCTCTCCTCCGCCTCACACCCCCTCCATTCTCTCCTCCTCCTCACACCCCCTCCATTCTCTCCTCCTCCTCACCCCCCTCCATTCTCTCCTCCTCCTCACACCCCCTCCATTCTCTCCTCCTCCTCACACCCCCTCCATTCTCTCCTCCTCCTCACACCCCTCCATTCTCTCCTCCTCCTCACACCCCTCCATTCTCTCCTCCGCCTCACACCCCCTCCATTCTCTCCTCCGCCTCACACCCCTCCATTCTCTCCTCCGCCTCACACCCCCTCCATTCTCTCCTCCTCCTCACACCCCCTCCATTCTCTCCTCCTCCTCACACCCCCTCCATTCTCTCCTCCTCCTCACACCCCCTCCATTCTCTCCTCCGCCTCACACCCCCTCCATTCTCTCCTCCTCCTCACACCCCCTCCATTCTCTCCTCCTCCTCACAACCCCCTCCATTCTCTCCTCCTCCTCACACCCCCTCCATTCTCTCCTCCTCCTCACACCCCCTCCTCATTCTCTCCTCCGCCTCACACCCCCTCCATTCTCTCCTCGCCTCACACCCCCTCCATTCTCTCCTCCGCCTCACACCCCCTCCATTCTCTCCTCCTCCTCACACCCCCTCCATTCTCTCCTCCTCCTCACACCCCCTCCATTCTCTCCTCCTCCTCACACCCCCTCCATTCTCTCCTCCTCCTCACAACCCCTCCATTCTCTCCTCCGCCTCACACCCCCTCCATTCTCTCCTCCGCCTCACACCCCCTCCATTCTCTCCTCCGCCTCACAACCCCCTCCATTCTCTCCTCCTCCTCACACCCCCCTCCATTCTCTCCTCCTCCTCACACCCCCTCCATTCTCTCCTCCTCCTCACACCCCCTCCATTCTCTCCTCCGCCTCACACCCCCTCCATTCTCTCCTCCTCCTCACACCCCCTCCATTCTCTCCTCCTCCTCACACCCCCTCCATTCTCTCCTCCTCCTCACACCCCCTCCATTCTCTCCTCCTCCTCACACCCCCTCCATTCTCTCCTCCGCCTCACACCCCCTCCATTCTCTCCTCCTCCTCACACCCCCTCCATTCTCTCCTCCGCCTCACACCCCCTCCATTCTCTCCTCCGCCTCACACCCCCTCCATTCTCTCCTCCTCCTCACACCCCCTCCATTCTCTCCTCCTCCACACCCCCTCCATTCTCTCCTCCGCCTCACACCCCCTCCATTCTCTCCTCCTCCTCACACCCCCTCCATTCTCTCCTCCTCCTCACACCCCCCTCCATTCTCTCCTCCTCCTCACACCCCCTCCATTCTCTCCTCCTCCTCACACCCCCTCCATTTCTCCTCCTCCTCTCACACCCCCTCCATTCTCTCCTCCTCCTCACACCCCCCTCCCCATTCTCTCCTCCGCCTCACACCCCTCCATTCTCTCCTCCTCCTCACACCCCCTCCATTCTCTCCTCCGCCTCACACCCCCCTCCATTCTCTCCTCCTCCTCACACCCCCTCCATTCTCTCTCCTCCTCCTCACACCCCCTCCATTCTCTCCTCCGCCTCACACCCCCTCCCATTCTCTCCTCCTCCTCACACCCCCTCCATTCTCTCCTCCTCCTCACACCCCCTCCATTCTCTCCTCCGCCTCACACCCCCTCCATTCTCTCCTCCTCCTCACACCCCCTCCATTCTCTCCTCCGCCTCACACCCCCTCCATTCTCTCCTCCGCCTCACACCCACCTCCATTCTCTCCTCCTCCTCACACCCCCTCCATTCTCTCCTCCGCCTCACACCCCCTCCCCATTCTCTCCTCCTCCTCACACCCCCTCCATTCTCTCCTCCGCCTCACACCCCTCCATTCTCTCCTCCTCCTCACACCCCCTCCATTCTCTCCTCCTCCTCACACCCCCTCCATTCTCTCCGTCCGCCTCACACCCCCTCCATTCTCTCCTCCTCCTCACACCCCCTCCATTCTCTCCTCCTCCTCACACCCCCTCCATTCTCTCCTCCGCCTCACACCCCCTCCCCATTCTCTCCTCCTCCTCACACCCCCTCCATTCTCTCCTCCTCCTCACACCCCCTCCATTCTCCTCCATTCTCCTCCTCCTCCTCACACCCCCTCCCATTCTCTCCTCCTCCTCACACCCCCTCCATTCTCTCCTCCTCCTCACACCCCCTCCATTCTCTCCTCCTCCTCACACCCCCTCCATTCTCTCCTCCTCCTCACACCCCCTCCATTCTCTCCTCCGCCTCACACCCCCTCCATTCTCTCCTCCTCCTCACACCCCCTCCATTCTCTCGTCCGCCTCACACCCCCTCCATTCTCTCCTCCTCCTCACACCCCCTCCATTCTCTCCTCCGCCTCACACCCCCTCCCCATTCTCTCCTCCTCCTCACACCCCCTCCATTCTCTCTCCTCCTCCTCACACCCCCTCCATTCTCTCCTCCTCCTCACACCCCCTCCATTCTCTCCTCCTCCTCACACCCCCTCCATTCTCTCCTCCGCCTCACACCCCCTCCATTCTCTCCTCCTCCTCACAACCCCTCCATTCTCTCCTCCGCCTCACACCCCCTCCCCATTCTCTCCTCCTCCTCACACCCCCTCCATTCTCTCCTCCTCCTCACACCCCTCCATTCTCTCCTCCGCCTCACACCCCCCTCCCCATTCTCTCCTCCTCCTCACACCCCCTCCATTCTCTCCTCCTCCTCACACCCCCTCCATTCTCTCCTCCGCCTCACACCCCCTCCCCATTCTCTCCTCCTCCTCACACCCCCTCCATTCTCTCCTCCTCCTCACACCCCCCTCCATTCTCTCCTCCGCCTCACACCCCCTCCATTCTCTCCTCCGCCTCACACCCCCTCCATTCTCTCCTCCTCCTCACACCCCCTCCATTCTCTCCTCCGCCTCACACCCCCTCCATTCTCTCCTCCGCCTCACACCCACTCCATTCTCTCCTCCTCCTCACACCCCCTCCATTCTCTCCTCCGCCTCACACCCCCTCCCATTCTCTCCTCCTCCTCACACCCCCTCCATTCTCTCCTCCTCCTCACACCCCCTCCATTCTCTCCTCCTCCTCACACCCCCTCCATTCTCTCCTCCTCCTCACACCCCCTCCATTCTCTCCGTCCGCCTCACACCCCCTCCATTCTCTCCTCCTCCTCACACCCCCTCCATTCTCTCCTCCTCCTCACACCCCCTCCATTCTCTCCTCCGCCTCACACCCCCTCCCATTCTCTCCTCCTCCTCACACCCCCTCCCCATTCTCTCCTCCTCCTCACACCCCCTCCATTCTCTCCTCTCCTCCTCACACCCCCCTCCCCATTCTCTCCTCCTCCTCACACCCCCTCCATTCTCTCCTCCTCCTCACACCCCCTCCATTCTCTCCTCCTCCTCACACCCCCTCCATTCTCTCCTCCGCCTCACACCCCCTCCATTCTCTCCTCCTCCTCACACCCCCCTCCATTCTCTCCTCCGCCTCACACCCCCTCCATTCTCTCCTCCTCCTCACACCCCCCTCCATTCTCTCCTCCGCCTCACACCCCCTCCATTCTCTCCTCCGCCTCACACCCCCTCCATTCTCTCCTCCTCCTCACACCCCCTCCCCATTCTCTCCTCCGCCTCACACCCCCTCCATTCTCCTCCTTCCTCCTCACAACCCCCTCCATTCTCTCTCCTCCTCACACCCCCTCCATTCTCTCCTCCTCCTCACACCCCCCTCCATTCTCTCCTCCTCCTCACACCCCCTCCATTCTCTCCTCCTCCTCACACCCCCTCCATTCTCTCCTCCGCCTCACACCCCCTCCATTCTCTCTCCTCCTCACACCCCCTCCATTCTCTCCTCCTCCTCACACCCCCTCCATTCTCTCCTCCGCCTCACACCCCCTCCATTCTCTCCTCCTCCTCACACCCCCTCCATTCTCTCCTCCTCCTCACACCCCCTCCATTCTCTCCTCCTCCTCACACCCCCTCCCATTCTCTCCTCCTCCTCACACCCCCTCCATTCTCTCCTCCTCCCTCTCATTCTCTCCTCCTCCTCACACCCCCTCCCATTCTCTCCTCCTCCTCACACCCCCTCCATTCTCTCCTCCTCCTCACACCCCCTCCATTCTCTCCTCCTCCTCACACCCCCTCCATTCTCTCCTCCTCCTCACACCCCCTCCATTCTCTCCTCCTCCTCACACCCCCTCCATTCTCTCCTCCTCCTCACACCCCCTCCATTCTCTCCTCCGCCTCACACCCCCTCCATTCTCTCCTCCGCCTCACACCCCC
>NW_027456072.1:0-25856 GCF_040206685.1 Ascaphus truei | reverse complement strand
TAGTCATGCACAGAATTATCATATACCTAAACCCCAATCAGATGAGTGGCTCATAACACGTGCTATCCTAAATGTTTTACAAACATATCTCAAAAACAATGTTAGCGTTAGAATTGCCACTGTATCAGTGAGACTCTATGGCTGCAATTTCCTTTCCCAGAAAACCATGTCGAGTTCATTGTTGAATGGCTCTCGCAATGTCTATCTGACAGCATCGGACTGAATTTTCAGCCTCATCTAATTCTGTCTGCCATGTTCTATCCCCGTAAGGCCACCTACGGTACATAGATCCGAGTTAATTGTGGAGTCCCACATAAGACCACATTGAGCTAATGGAAGGGATAAGGTAAAATTAGGTGAATTATTTTATAACCAAGGGGCAGCAACACACTGAAAAAGCAGTAGAGGGGTTAAATAAAGAAATCAAACAAGTGTTTTATTTCATTTTCGAAAGTGTATCCTGAGTAATGATTGTGATAGGACGTTTAGGCTGGGTTTAAAGCCCATATATCTGTCTAAACTTTCCTTTATCACTGTCCCTTTTCTTAATTGTCCCGCAGACATGAAGTTGCCATAAATACATCTCACCTTATCACTGAGGTGCAGAAAACAAGACTGACAAGTAACTAAGCCACCCTCCTATCCAGACTCCCCATTGTCCGTGTTTTAATCTTCAAACATGCAATCCTAAAGTATCTGATCAAACAAAATCTTTTGTAAAGAACTTAACAGCAAATAAAAATGCCACTTGTGGGCACATTCCCATGTCTCAGACACAAACCGGTCTTTCACCATTATCACTTGGCATACAACGCTTCCACTGTAGCCAGGGGTTCTGGGTAATGACATGCAATTTGAGCACAGTGTCACTTTTTGCTTCTTGTCCATTTTAACATGTACACCTATAAGCGTATGCCTGCATTTTAATCAATGAATTGGCTTCCTTAAACTAGCCTAAACGTGCTAAATAAAAATATTTGGATACGTTCTTTGGAAATGAATTACAAATTGCATTCCTCGGGGGGCTTTCAATGCAGAAGTGTTTGTTGTCAATGAAGTGTTTTCTTTACCCTTAGCACACCATGTCCTCATCAGAGAGGCAATAAAAATAAGGGAAGGGGGAAAGTTCGGGCCCAGGCTGTGCAAACACACACTTGCTGAACACACAAAGAGTCTCAGCTCACAGTGTATAAAGACTTAAAAGAAAAAATTACAAATACATATAGCTGTTGGATTTTGGTTAAAAAAAAAATAGCGTGAATTCCCCCAGACGTACATACAAGTACCGGTCATTCATTTGGACCGGTATGGTCCACACTTTGGTCCACATAGGAGACCTCTCTTCAATATGCTAGGAAGCGGTCTCTCTCTCTCTCTTGCGCATTTATTTGATATCTTTCCAAACAAGAGGGAGACGGCTTCACACCCCAAGGCCTTAAGATCTTGTATTAACTCACCTACTCCAGCCTCTCCATAACCCAAGTGTGGGGGGATAACAACTGTACGCGTCTCTCCAACGCACATGTCTTTGAGGCTTATATCCATTCCCAGTACCACTTGTCCAGATCCCAGTACTATGTTGTAAGTTTTGCCGTACTGATGCCTAAGGAAATAAAAGGATATCATAGCATGTTCCTTCCTTATGTATAGCCATGGGAAACGGGTATATAAAAACAAAAATCTACCGGATGATATTATTATTTACCCCTTTTGGGCTCTCTACAGATGTAGAAGACATTATTTTCCCATTAATGCGCCTGAACTAAAACAAAATATGGAGCGTTGTATTTATGTATATTAGAGATGGGTGTAGTCGAGGGAGTAAAATCTCAACCTCCGGGGCCTGAACCAGAGCCGCTAATGAGGCAGAACCCTCCCTGCATTTCCTCATAGATACTCCCCGGCAAGCTCACTCTCACCTCCCAATCCCCAGCACACTAATTTCCCAATTCTCAGGCCCCCTACTGGACGTCCAAGCTACACCCCTCTTCTGGGAAGCTCTGCTTCTCCCAACCACCCCTGTTGGTTTTTCTCAGTCGCCCTTCATATTTCACCCATCATTTTGCGTGGGAGGATTATATTTTGGCCCGTGCCCCCACCCCCACCCTGCTCCACCAAAACCAGAAGCAACGAACTTCAGGAAAATCCTCAACCATAAGGATCCCCAAACACATTTTTTAGAGGCAAAACAAAATCGAAGGGAGCATCTATAATTTATATTGTTAGTTATACAGTGCCAGCCATGTGTGTAACACTTTATAAACTACACTTTAGAATACAAAGCATTAGAAAACAACAAGTGCAAACAAACAGGACACCAAAGGAATTAAAATCCAGATTCTTTGCACGCTGCAGGCTGCAAAGGACTCTGGGTAAAAACTTGCCATAAGCCATCAAATAAAGCATGCAGTTTTTATTTTTGTAATAATAGATATTGGAAAAAACAAACAATGAATTGACAACAAATTAGTGGGGAAATTAGAAACGTGCCAAAGTGTCCAAAATGCATTCACATTTTAAGCGTTTTTTCCCAAAATAGATTTCCTACTAAACGTTTAGCAAAGCCTCAAAGGGGTAATAATGTCACCAAATTAGTCAACTTTCAGTGAAATAGCACCAGTCAGTGAGTGAAACATGTATCACGTGTAGGGTTGCCAGGTGTCTGGTATTGAACTGTACTGTCCTGTATTTGGATACTCTGTCCAGTAAAAAATGAGAGGTACTGTAATACTGGGCATGTATGTGTCCGGTATTGCCTCCCTTGACATAGTGACCTTTCACCATTGAGTCCAGTATTTTTGAGAAGCCACCTGGCAACCCTAATCATGTGCCCTATTTCCAAGTCTCAGCATTAAGCAAACCTAATGATTTTAGAGACTGCCAGAAATTAGCATATGAAATAAAGTTGCAATACACATCGACTTGATACGTGTCCAATTGCTTCCGAATTCTGACTGCGACTCAAAAAAGGGCAAATGACACATGATTCGCAACCTTCTGCGAACGTTTCGAACATCCCTAGTGGTAATTATTCCAATACGTAGTTTGCAGCTGCTGGTCACTTTCAAGGCTTCACTAAATAGCAATAATTTACAGAATGTAATGCTTCTCTGGCTTGGCATTTCTGCCGTTGTTGGAGGTGAAGTGTTTGGACAGATGTGGTAGATGTTTTCTTAGCGGGATCCTAACTGTTGGTTTGTGGTTGGGAAAATATTTGTATCTTTCCATCCGTCACTAAACAAAGCTCAGTGGGCAACATGAAAGCAAACCACTGTTTACTTGAATAGCAGACTCATGTCTGCTACAGCTTTCCAGTAAAGAGCCTCCATAGGCACATGTTATTTAGGCTAATGATATAGTCCCTGTGTCAAATTATATTCTTAATATAGATCACTTTTTTCAGGCCCAATGACTATGTCCAAAATAAAATGATCTGTCTCACAAATGCCTTTTGTCTGGTCTTGTCTTTCAACTCTAGCTGAGCTAAACATGCTGTTCTTTTCATGAATGTGACATTAATGATCAGCTGTGCCTGGTTCTCAATTCATGAGTACTTACGTTGAATCGAGCATAGTGCCATCCATAAGAGTGGCATTGTAGTGATACTTTAGGTAGTCTCCCTTCTTACTCAGCACGGTGCAGTTGCTGGGCTTGAATTGTGAAGTGATGTTGACGGAGTCCCCGGTGTTGTGGAAATCAATGACATGGATGTCAAATACCAGCACGGCCGACCCTGGGATCTTCCCTGCCAAGCAGAGTCAGGGATAAGGAAGTTACAGGGATCATATACATTTGACCAAGAATCACTTGGCAAGATGGTTTGTACATTATCACAACATGCAACAGCCATTACCCGTTGCAATTGTAATGGATTGATCCTCACCACCAGGTCATGATACTGGACGTTGCAACACGCAGTGCTTAGAATTCATAATCCATTTGATTGAACGGGCAATATCTGAGAATCCCTTACAATTGGATCAAGAGTTTGCAAAACCAGCAAGAAGCAATAAATGAATGCAGGTTGCACACAAGCCCAGGGATTACTCATATATGCAGATTCGACAATGTAAAATCGAAGTGCGTAATCGCTATACTTTAGTCACTGTGCTTCCTGCACCCACTTATTGTTTTCTCTCTATCCCGGGTTACAATGGGTTACAGCTGTGTGGAGGTACGTACCCACTCCTTTTTTTTTTATTATTATGTTTTAATCTGGATTTGCGTCTCCGCCAAATTAAAATGGTGTCTAAATAAACATTTTTGCTGTCTTTTATATATCAGAAATGTAATGATGTGATACATTGTGGGGGACAAAATCTGTGTCAGGTGTAGGGGGTAACAGCATATCTGGGGAACAATGGGGCGATGAACAACCTCTGTGTGCAAAAAATACACCTCCCACCTCTGCTTAGTGCCAATAAAGTGCAATAAAGCCAAACACTAGCATATCCTAATGTCATACACATTATCATATGTAAGCAGTATACTGACATCCAAAAGCAGTTTAGGAAATAGCGACATCTGTTATTCTGATGGAAAAAATGTACAGACATAACTCATACAGCAATAGTGAAATACTAGCCAAAATACAATAAGAACGTATACACGCACGTGGCTGAAAAGCTTAATTGTTTTTTAAAAGCAGAGCCCAAAAAGTAAAGATTTCAGCCCATTAGATGACTAACAAAAGGCCACCTTACCTCCTACAAGTAACAGCTAGTGAGGGTGAGGGGGGGTAGTGGTGTGTGTGTGTGTGTGTGTGTGTGTGTGTGTGCACTATCGCAACTGGACTAACACGGCTATTTCCGTTTTATTTATGTATATATATATATATATATATATATATATATATTTATGTATATATATATAATAATAATAATAGCATGTTCTTGTATAGCGCTGCTAATTGTACGCAGCGCTTTACAGAGACATTTTGCAGGCACAGGTCTCTGCCCCGTAGAGCTTACAATCTATTTTTTTTTGGTGCCTGAGGCACAGGGAGATAAAGTGACTTACCCAAGGTCACAAGGAGCCAACACCGGGAATTGAACAAGGCTCCCCTGCAGCAATCTCAGTGTCAGTCAGTGTCTTTACTCACTGAGCCACTCCTTCTCCTTTTGTCTCAAGGTGGCACTGTGTGTTCATTTGCATGTCATTTCCCAGAATCCCTTGCTGAAGTGGAAGTGCTGTATGCTAGGTGATAATGGTGAAGGGCAGGGTTGCAGACCTGTCTAAGACGTGAATGTGCTCACAAGCAATATTTTTATATGAATAATATATATATATATATATATACACACCCCATATATCTGCAACCATATATATATATATATATATATATATATATATATATATATATATATATATACATATGGAATGATGCAGCATTTTGGACTTTATTTTTTGTTCCTGTTATAAGCAGACTTTGGAAACACATCCTGTACAATCAATATGGACACAAACTCTACACAATCTAGCTGCAGCTGAGTATTACCCTCCTTACTGTTTGGGCATTACCTGTCCTTGCAGTGCTGCGCTTTGTGGTGTTTTCAATATGTATGACTCTGTTTGCTAATATGTCTTTATTAGTCATATTTTTCTTTATTTGCTGCATCAGTTCTCATTGATTTCATTTTGGGGAAATGCTGTTCAGGGTATAACTATTATTATTGTTATATTATTTTTCCCTGGTTGCTTTATCTCTTTTTTTCCCCTCTGTTTTTGGTATACATACTAATTTTTCCTGGCTATATACTGGGTCATTGACTATATACTTTTTCCAACGCAATGATTTATTATTCTTTCATGCATATGTCAGTGGGAATATATTTTGTATTGCCTATTATGTTAGACTAAACTACTTTGTTGTCATTATTTAAACTTTATTTAGACACATTTTAGTTTTTTTGTTTTTTTTTGTAATACTGATAGTGTTTGATTAGTAGTCCTCTCTTTATATTTTTGATACATATATATTTTCATAGGCTGTCTTTAGTATTTTTATGTTTTTAAGTTAGTGTGTCTTGTTGTTTAATCAATAAAATCTTGTTCATTTTTTCTGAATTGGCGGAGCATCTGTTTCTTTTTAACCATCTTTATCTTATAGATTAGTTTAGGTGTAATTTAGAGTGCTACTAAGGGGATTGTCTTTGTTCTTTTCATCTGTGTGTCTTATATAGTTTTCACTATCCCCTAGCACCATCAGGTCCTATTTAATTTATATACTGACTTTAATTGGGGTATATATTTTATTTTACCCTTATAGTTAGTTTTATTAAAGGGCTTGAGTTAACCTTATATATTATGTGTTGAGCAACTTCTCCTTTTGTGTGTTCTATATATATATATATACACATACACACATACATACACACACACGCGCACACGCGCACACGCACACAAACCTAAAACCTCACCATAACTTCTCCAATCACATTCACGGCATGAATAAAATGTATAATTTCTTCCTCCGTAATATTGCCAAGATCCGCCCTTTCCTCTGTCAATCTACTGCTAAAACTGCATGCTCTTATCCTCTCTCGTCTGGATTATTGTAACATACTGCCAACAAGCCTCCCTGCATCACACATTTCTCTTTTGCAATCTATCCAAAATTCTGCTGCTAAAACAGTCTCTGCTCTTCTCCTTAAATCCCTCTCCTAGCTTCCCATTTAAATTTGGGATCACCACAGTTATCCTCCTTACCTTTTAGGCTCTCCACTCATCTGCTCCTTCCTACATATCAGTGTTGATCTCTCGTTATGCCCCCACTAGTCTTCTACGCTCTACCCATAACTATCTCCTCTCCACCTCTCCACCCCTACTGCTCTCTCTCGCCTTAAACATTTTTTTCCCTCACTGCCCCTTACCTGTGGAAATCCCTCACGCTCAGTATATGCCAAGCACCTTAATTCCCGACCTTTAAGTCAAACTTTAAAACTCCCCTCTTAAACAAAGTATTTCATTAGCCTGGACTCATGGCTACTGTCCCACACCCACAGACGCTCCTACCACCCATTGTGGCCAAGCACTGCCATCTACAGCACTTATTCCCTCACCTGCTGTCTCTGTAAATATCCCAACATACCACTTCGATTGTAAGCTCTCGGGGGGAAGGGATTTCCTTTCCTATTGGCTGATTTAGTTTTTTGCACCTAGTGTATTAAAATATCATGCACTGTCTCTTTTGTAAAGCGCTGAGTATATTGTGGGCGCTATATAAATAAAGTTACACATACATACGCTTTATGACAAAAACATACTCAGAAACGAAATAGAACTAAGAATGACACTCAGGGGAAGGTTCAACTGTATGCAAGTCAGACTGATGGATGGCAGATCCTCTTAATTCAACAGTGTAGTAAACAAATCTAATAATGAGGAGTCTGAACTGGTATGAGGTAAACTATTCAATATAAAAAGACTATTGGGACTAGCTAGGAATAAAGTGGAATCAGAGCCGAGTACGTATGGCAAATCTGCCAGGAAAATAAATGTTATGGACATCTATAGGCAGTGTTCGACAAACCTATACATTTGCATGCCCCGGGCAAGTGGATTTAACATTGTGGCGAGCTCCTATTGGCCCAAGCAGCACACGTGTGGTACTAGGTGGCGAGTAGATTTTTTTTGGTGATTTGTTGACCACTGTCTATAGGTATACCTCTATAAATTAGGAGATGGTGGATATGTAGAGGAATATAGCTCACATGAACATAAGTGTACATTTCAATCCAAAACAACCTGAGGTGAGGTTATAGAGGAGGATTCCTGACGAGGTGCAAATCCGTGAGAGACACGTAGAACAATTGAGCAGATTGTGTAGAAATGTTTTGGAAGCATGTTAGGCAAGGAACAACCTCAGAGCAGCATTCATTCCATGTGTGATCAACTTGTGACTTCTTGGCAGGACTTACAGTAATAGTGATTTCCTAGGGATTTTGATCGCCTCGTGGTTTTTATACAATTCCTCAGCAGGAATTAATTCAATTTACTGGAACAATGTACTGCAGGCTGGTAGTTTAAATCCTAGGAATGCAAAAGGCATCCTATATAGCCAATTTCTCCTCAGTGCCTGTAGAATATCCAGCACAGCAAAGGAACTATAAGGCACAAGTTGAGACAGAATGCATTCCATGTGTGATCACCTATACTACCATGTCAAATCTATCATACAAAGAGATTGGTATATCCTTCAGAAGGATACAGCTGTAGGGAGTCTGTTTGAACAGAAAGATCAATTCTCATACACGAATTTGGGAGACAAACTCAAACATTGGCATCTCCTTTAAAGTAAGGATCATTTCCTATTTTATGCACTGAAACTATGCTGCAATGACACATGGCATTGTGTTGCCATGGCAACGTGATGGTGCGACAACTGATCCTGCGACATCACGTTACCATGGTAACGTGACGCTGTGATGTCATGTTGCCATAGCATCGCAAGACCATGTGACACTGCAACCTCATTTGATGCAGCGACGCTGAAGGAGGAGGAGGGCGGCACGAAGGAGGAGGCAGTGGCCCAGGCGTTACGAAGGTAAGTGCATATGGGCGGCATATTTATAAATCCGCCACTGCCCGTGCTAGTTACTAATTCCCAGTGCAAGGAGAGGAACGGGACAGTATTCATCAGTGTGCCAGCATTAACACGCTAACTGGCCGGGAGAAGCTCATACCCATAGCTGCCCCGTACCTTTTGCCTGTGCACCATATGTATATGTGGCTAATGTGTTGCCTTTTTGAGTGATCAACGGACACACTGTAAGGTGTCTTCTGGCATGGGAATGTTTCTTTTTGAGTAGCATTGCTTAGTAAATAGGGCCCTAAATATATGTTTTAAAGCTGCAGACCAAGCAATATCCTACATGTGTGATTTTTATTTTAATAAATCAGTTTTGTACTATGAGAAAATACTTGTAGCATTTTTTAAACAACTTTGAAAGACATTTTTAATGTATTATAATGTAGCAAGCATTTTATGTTTCTATAGCAACCATTTACAAAGTCACATCCTCTTCTGAAAAAGGCTCTGGCACGCCCCTTTTTGAGCCCTGCCCTCTCTCTAGCAGTGCACCAATTTTATCTATTGACTGCCTGGTCACATGATCTTCCCCACAGAGCTTTGCATCTTTGCTCCTCTTCTGCTGCACTGGCAGCCATTTAGTGAACCCACGAGTCAAATCTTCCCCGGACGATCACAGGAGAACGGATCGATTGGCAACTTAGCTCATTACTTATCATTGTGTGGATTGTATTGATGCACATATTAAAGGGGAAAAATAAAAAACAACCGCTTAAACTGCCGCTTTAAAGAATGATTATGCTTATTTAATAGAGCCAGTTATATGGTTAGGTTCTTAAAGGAGCAGTTCCCTGCCCCCCACCTCCTTTTATTTATACATGTATAGGAAGCAGAGAGTTTCTGGAATTGAACTACATTGATTTCATCTACGGGATACTTCCCTAAGAAGATGCCGCCGGTGCAGTCTCTTCCAGGCAAATCAAAATGGCGGTTTAAATCTGCCGCTTCACAGGAGCCCCGTCACACGGGGGTTTAAACCTCCATGAAGCACCTGTCCCAGTAGGTATCTCAGAAAGCAAGGGGTCCTCTTAGCTGAAATTAACACGGTTCAGCTCCGGAGACCCTTCCTTCCTATACAGGCGTCCTCGGTATCCGACTTCCCGCTTTCCGTCGGATGCCTTATCCGACACCGCATAATGCACTCTGATGGACGCATTATCCGACATTGGACCCACTTACCCGATGGTCACCACCGCCGAATAACATTGACCCGCAATCCGATGGTCACCACCGCCGAATAACATTGACCCGCAATCGGATAAGCGAGGACCCCCTGTACATGTAAATAAAAAGGCTGGCCCCGAGGGAACTGATGCTTTAACAACATGGTTTATGTTGTATCCTAAATAGCAAAGCACGTTTAAAAAAGAGCCATTGTACATAGCCGACCAAAAAACATCCCTTTGTAAAGAAATGAACACTAGAATTAACGATGAAACAAGTCACCGTGATTATTACACTTTGGTTCTAAGAGGGATATGAATGGACTTATTACTTATTGCATTCTCACCGGCTAGGCTTTGATAAATATCCCCATTAGCATTTCCTACTCATCATTCAAAAGGTACTAACTTGGCATCTTCAGCTACTGGTGAAACAAGCACTTAACATTCAATGTTTGGAAATAGGGCCGGCTTGATGGCAGTGCCATTGGTGCGACTGCACCGGGCCCCGCGGGACCCCACCTGTGGAACGGTTGTGGCGACGGAGGGATCCCACCCATGCGGCAATCACGGAAGCCGGGCCTGACTTCCGGTGGGGCCCAACTTCCGTACTCTCTGAGTGGGCTCCCCCAAGTGCCGCTGCAACTGCCCAACAGGTAAGACTACGGAGAAGGGAAGAAGCCCCACACACACTGCACCGGGAACCACAATTTGGCACGTCGGTCCTATTGGAGATATATAGATCTATCTATATATTTATCTATCCATCCATTTAATCTATACACACACTATATAAACTTGTATAACTCCTCTGCTTTGCTGGATTGTAGAGTAACTGATATACACCGACCTCTCCCTTCTTCTCCGTAACCCAGATGTGGTGGTATCGTCACCCTCCTCCTTTCTCCAACGCACAGGCCAAGCAAACCTTCATCCATCCCAGAGATCACGTAGCCCTTTCCAATGTAGGTGTCATAGGTGTGGTTCCGCGAGTAGCTACAAATCAAGACCGAGACATTTTCAAAATGAAACAACCTGAATGGGTAAGTCAAAGCAATGCATGACCGTCTCCTCTGTCAGTAAAACCGCAATCAGTGGGGCACAGAGGGACACAAAGCAGTCGGAGGTTGGCGTAACTTTCTCTAGAATGCACAACAGCAGTGAAAATGCATCTCACTAACTTTCAGCCTTAAATCCTTTAATGCCACTGCAACATTGTTAAAGAGGTAAATGGCTTGCAGTTCGGGTAGGGTAATAAATAAATGTACAGCTTCCGCTTTTGCCGCAGCTCTGGATAACCTGGTGCCCGTGTGCGCAGGCGGAACTAGGAGGGAGGGAGCTGGGCAGCTGCCCCGGCGCAGGGTGGGCATGCGGTGGTGAGCAGAGGAGGAAGCACGAGCGCTGGATGAGGGTGCAGGAGGTAGCGCGTGGCGGAAGCAGAGGGGAGAGAGTAGGAGGAGAGACTTGGGGAAGGAGCGAAGTGAGAGGCTGGTGGGCAGGGGGGGGGGGGAGCGAGAGTGATAGGGGGAGGTGAGAAACAAAAGGGGAAGGGAGGGGCGAGTGAGAGACTGATGTGGGAAGAGGGGGGGAGAGGGGAAGGGGGGAGAGGAGAGAGAACGAGGGAGGAGGAGGGAGGAGAGAGAGGGAGGAGAGAGAGGGAGGGGGGGTAGAGAGAGGAAGGGGGTAGAGGAGTGGGTGAGAGGGTGGGAGGAGAGAGAAAAGGTGGGGTGAGAGAAAAGGGGGAGGGAGAAAAAAGAGCAGGAGGAGAGAGAAAAAAGGGCGAAGAAAGAGAGAAAAAAAGGGGAGAGGGGAAAGAAATAAAGGGGGCGGGGCGAGAGAACATACAAAAAATTCACAATTACAGTTAAAAATGACAAGATTGTGTTGCCTTGGTTCTATAATATTTTTGGGGGCGCTGTTGGTGGAACTTGACCTGGCGCAAAAATACCTAGCTCCTCCTCTCCCTGTGTGTTTTGAATTTTGCATAGTATAAGAATCAGTAGTTAGGCACCTGGAGTCAAAGAATGTGCCATCTAGCAATGACCCATTGTAGTGGTATCTGATGAAGTCCCCGGCTTGTGTCCTTCTCTCACAGTTTTCTGGCACATGTTGGTTTTCCACAGTGATCCTATCTTTCGGGTTGTGCAAATCCAGCAACACCACATCGAAGGCCAGAGACGCCTGGGAAGGGATATCCTTGCCTGCCAAAGGATGAACGTGTCATTGGTGTATATTACTAGAGATAATCCAAGGTTTAGACGTGTCCTACACTGGTGATTATGAACAACAAGGTTATACCACAAGATTGAAGAGGCATTTGTTTTCCTCAAATATGGAAAAGTCACCAAGGATCAGATTTATTAAACAGTGCCAAGCTTTAACCCACTTAGTGGTATATTTTATATACTCCGGAGTGGCCGTATGGGCCGGAACCAGCAAAAATCCCCACTGACGGACGTTTAGGAGTATGTAGAATTTACTCCTTAAACCCATAAGCCTATAAAGGTGTTAAGTTGTATGATACCTTCCAGCGCAGGAAGACACCTTAAAGCCCATTCACGTGAGTAAAGGGCATGTTTAATAGATTAAATGTAGCCGATTGACCCCTTTAAAAAAAAAAATCGGACAAGAATAAGTAGTATTTCCATGGAAAGGGTGTTTTCGGTCTTTAGCTAATGTCTTTTGTGATAAGACTGTTTGCCAGTTGTAAAAAGTTAGTGTGACTTTCCTCCTTTTGCAAAATAATTATGTGCTGTCATTACTCAAACAGATTTGATATGTTTGAATCTAGTGTTCCCGACAAGAAGATATACATGGTAGTTTTTCACGTGATAGAAACAGATAAGACTATTACTTTAAGGGCTATGGAATCTTTCCTTAGGAATCCAATTACACTGAAATGGTTTTACAAAACTGACCACCTGAAAGTTGAAAAGCCTGTTGAAATTTGGTAGTAGAACAGTAGTTTTCAGCCCGGACGTTAAGAATCACCAATGTTTTCGTGAACATGAGAATGCAGTTAGATTCCATACAAACAGAGCTTGGTGAATGCAATGAGCGGGATGATTGAAAACCAATGCAGTAAAACATAATTATGCAATATACCAAGATATTTTTGCAGGTGTTATGAACTCGCGGATGTTATGATCCTTACTTATTGCCAGGAAGACTGTAAAATTGTCTTCAGGAGAAAAATACAAACTACAGACATACCTCGGTTTATGGACACTCACTTTAATTAAGTACACTCGCGAGTAAGGACATATCATCCAATAGGCAAACGGCAGCTCGCGCATGCGCCTGTCAGCACGTCCTGAACAGCAATACCGGCTCCCTACCTGTACCGAAGCTGCGCGCAAGTGGGGAGACTATAGAGCTTGTTACAAATGCGTTATTTACATCCGTTGTTCACGTATATGACGATTGCCGTACAGTACATGCATCGATAAGTGGAAAAAAGGAAGCGCTTCACTTTAAGTACATTTTCTCTTTACATACATGCTCCGGTCCCATTGCGTACGTTAATGCGGGGTATGCCTGCCCACATAAGATAGCTAATGGGCTATTCCAAAAGACACTTCCAGGGGCCCAGGACACCTTAGGGCCCCATTGACTTGAGTGGGTCGTAAGGTGTTCTCTGATGCCGGATGGAGAAGCAGCACTTAGTAAATATGGTCTACTGTATGTCGCTTGCACCAAAGATAAGAGTATAGGACATTCAGAGCAGGGGTTTGTTGTGTTGTTAAAAAAAATACATTCAATCCATTAGACTATTATTTTACCGTCCCCATCTTCTCCATACGCCAGGAATGGAGGCACCGTGATGATACGTTTCTCGCCCACGCACATTCCCAGGAGACCGGTATCCATGCCAGGGATGAGCCAGCCAATTCCCACGTAGGTGTCATAAGTTTGCATGCGGTTGTGGCTTTCAAAGAAGAACAAACAACACTGGTCATATGCGTGTGTGATGCAGCTCTTCTAATCCTAAACTCATACATTTGCCAAAGTGTGTTGTTAAATATACGTTCAGCACTTATCCTCCCCGTTATCCATCAAAGATCAGTCTCATTCCAACAATTATCACAGATTAGCTGTCACAACGTGTGAAGTTGAGAATAACATTGAGAGGTGTTTTGTTACTAATATTTTATGCCAAATTTCTTCAGTTTAATGCTTTCCAAATTAGATTTTTTTTGGTAGATGCTGTAGAATGTAAAAATGAATGTCCGATTATGAAACACGAACACTGGACTGATTCAAATGCACCAGCAAATGATTACAAGTGCCTAGCAAGGGTTATTAAAGCAGCAGAATATCAAACTGGTAGCAGAAACCACAATACTATTACATTATTCAGAACTCCACTAAAAGGTAGTGTGCGTGTGTGCGTGCGTGCGTGTGTACATGCGTACATACATAACATTTTAAGTTATGGTGGGTGAAAAAGGCAACAAAAAAACCTCCACCGTTAGCATATAGCCAATAAAGAATATCACTTGTGAGCACATTCACATGTCTAAGGCTGCGTCCATGGAATGGCAGACCGTGCGGACGAGCGAACAGACTGCCTTAAGGCAGTGTTCGCGTCTATGTGGCATGCGGGCACGTGCGCGCGGAAGCGGGAGGGGGCGCTCGTTGCGAAAGAAATCAGTTGAAACTGATTTCTTGGCGCGACAGGCCGGTCACGTGAGCGGTTCGCCCAATGAGGGCGAACCAGCTCCGTGACGTCACTGGAACGCCCCCAAAACAAACCCAACGACGGCGCGCGTACCATGGCCAGAGAAAGCACCCCCTCTTTCCCTCAGCCTCCGCGCGCCTGAAATTACCAGCCTTAGACAGGTCTGCAAACCTGCCTTTCAACCATTATCACCTAGCATACAGTGCTCCCACTGCAGCAAGGGATTCTGGGAAATGACATGCAAATGAGCACACAATGTGACACCTTTTGCCTGGAATATCCATTCACATGGAAACCATTTAAGCTGATGCATCACCGTTCACACAGATTTTAAGCACAGCATGGGACTAGCAAAGCAAGTCAAACCACTCACAGACATGTTTCAACCTTGATGGGTATCATCAGTGTGAGGTTGGTTTATACTTGCTTTGCAATATTTCTAGGCTGGGTAGGTTTACCATTACATTTTAAGTTATGGTGAATGGATATTCCCGGCAAAAGGTGACACATTGTGTGCTCATTTGCATGTAATTTCACAGAATCCCTTGCTGCAGTGGGAGCACTGTATGCTAGGTGATAATGGTTGAAAGGCAGGGTTGCAGACTTGTCTAAGACATGTGAATGTGCTCACAAGTGATATTCTTTATTATAATATATATATATATATATATATATATATATATATATATATATATATATATATACACATATATATATATATATATACACATATATATATATATATATATACACACATATATATATATATACACACATATATATATATATATATATATATATACATATACATATATATACACATATATATATACATATATACATACACACTTACTGAAAAATGAGGCCTTAAGGCTAGTCTGTGCAAGGTATAGAGGTACATGCAGTTCACTATTTATCCCAAATAATTAAATTACCAGCACCAGAAAAGAGAGCAAAAGTGGGATAAAAATAAAAAAATGACTACACGAATCACACCTAGACCAGATGTTTCAAAGGAGATGAAGGTCCTTCTGGGGAGCAAAACGTTGGGTCTGGGTGTGATTCGTGCAGGGTCGGCTGGGAGTTTGGCATCTCCTCCGGCTACCTCACATTGTCATGGCGATGCATTGCCACCTAACGTTGCGGCGTCATGGCGACGCAGCATCACAAGGAGAAGATGCCAGAACTTACAGAGGCCCTGCACTCTCTACCGGCAATCAGTTTAAATGTTGTGGGGAAGAGTGTGGGGCCTCTCTAAGCGCGGGACTCGGTGCAATAACACTGATGGCACCGCTATCAAGTCATTTTTTATTTTAGCGCATTTTGCTCTCTTTTCTGAGCATACATATGACTCAAGTTTGCTGGAAGGTCAACACGACTGAAAAAATGTTTAGGATTTTGAACATCAAAGTCAATTGTTTCATTACATTATCATATATCGAACTACTTCCTAACTTGCTCCAGAGTAGCCCCTCTGCATATTACCATAGTATCCTATACAGTGTACTGGGCTGTGGGGAGAGCTTCATTTTAACCGTCCAGGAAACGTAATATTTCAAACGCTTAAAATCGCCTGAGTGAAGCATCAGATGGAAAAAATAAAAGAAGCAAAATTAGATTTAACAAACCTGTAAAACTTCTGCCTTAAACGCGCCATTAATTAGCGAAAACTCCCTTTTGAGAAACGCATGCACAGCCCCCATGGATTTCTCCATTAGCGATTGGTAATGGGAGTTTGGTCTGCATGAAAGCCACTCAATGACACATACTGAATTCATAGATTACCCCTACTCTGCTAAATTGGCCAGTGAAGGGGTGAACGGATTATTGATCGGACTGGAGCTCAATACTGCAAGGGCGGGCATTTACTGTGGGTACATGGGTAGAAACAATAGGTACATGGGCCGATACATGTGATAGAAGCACACACCTGGAGTCAAAAAGAGTGCCATCCAGCAAGGTGCCATTGTAATGGTAACGAATGAAATCAGACACTTCAACTGTACGGGAGCAGTTTTCCGGCTTGTGATAGGTCTCCACCTGAACTGTGTCTTCTGGATTCCAGATATCCAACAAAAGGACATCAAAGTGAACCACTGCGTCTGGGGGAACGACGCCCGCTGCGAAGAAGCGAGACAATGTCATTATTCCTGCTTTTTTATGGAGGACAAGCGGTCTTGTGAGGGGGGGTCCTAAACACCCCCACACACACACACCTTCCCCCCTTCATCAATCTCTTGGCCCTTATGGCTTGGGGAAGAAAGAAAAAAAGCTTTCATTGAATAAAAAGCTGCCTGGATACAGAAACACGCTTCACTGTTGCGTCTGTATAATTAAAATACACGTGTGAATATCAATCTTGATGTTTTTGTAATGCAAAGTTTGATAGACAAATGGTCCTTTGAATCCTCATAATCATGCAGTGTTTCATATAATTTAATTTGTTCAACCGCAACTGTTACAAAGATTCATCTGTAATTCTCGTGAGTCGTTGTTAGACCCATGATATTTTTTATATTTAGTAAATCTACACAATTCTGGAATACCTTCCTGGCCACACCCTCTTCTATTTCCGGACCCCCTTCAGGAATTTCTTTTACCAAACATAAACAACTGTTTTTACTTTATTTCTACAGTCAGAGAACAATTGGGGCGTTGACCCCAGATAACCCCATTTCTGGACAAACACATAAAATCAGGCATGGTTAGTGGCTTGATCTGCCATTAAAAAAAAATTACTCGGATTTTTAAGAGGTACAACTTGCAACTAAAATGAACTGTTTATGTGCCAGTTTATTCAACTACTGAATATCTTCTGGCATTATCATGCACTCCCCTTTTTCACTGGCTCTCAAGTAATGTTATGTCACATTAATCAATCAGTGTTTCTCTTTTCCCCCTTCAAGGAACCCCTATTTTTAGGACCTCACCAGTTCACCAATAGTTAAGTTAATGAACTTTCCGATACAATTGGTTACAGACCGCACACTACGGGGTTGTACAACTGCATTCTCGATTACAAAGTTATCGTATGTACAATGTTTGCAAATGCATGGTGAATTTCTTTTCCATTTATTTTTGGTTTTAAACAAAAGCATCACGTCATATTTTGTTTTAACTTTGGGGAACCTTTCTATTTAGTCTCAGCCACGTCTGGTTTAGAAACCCTTTGTTAAATGTGTCCCTTTAAAGGGGCAGTTCAACCTACCTACACGCTGCATACAAGTACAAAATGCTCAGCTGAACTTCTCTATAGGTGCTTATGGTAACCTGCTGCTTTTTCCATCCCGTGAAACGCCACCAGAGTCGCCCGGCAGCCAATCAGACTGCAAATTCCTGGCCACGCTGGAGTTTGAGTGGCAGTGAAATCTCAGCGGGTGGCTCTGTGGAGGTTTCCCATCGAAACAGAAAAAGCATCGGTTACCGGGAACCTCAGCACTTGAAGAGTATTGTAGTTCAGTCAGCGGTTTTTTTTTATGCTTTTATACCTCCATTCTATTTAGGTAAATTATTTTAAAAAAAATGTATTAATAACTTTTTTTAAGGAGTACTGTACTTTGAACTGGCCTTTTAAGGTTAGTCAGAATAAAAAAAGCAAGTGAGTGCTAGAAATATGTTTAAATATAAACATATACAGATGTAGCAGGGTTCATGGTTCCCATTGTTGGTGGGATATGTTGTGACATCCTGTATTATCATTAAATACTATGGAAACTCAATAAGGTTGGGGGGGGGGGGGGGGGTGTGTGTGTGTGTGTGTGTGTGTGTGTGTGTGTGTGTGTGTGTGTGTGTGTGTGTGTGTGTGTGTGTGTGTGTGTGTGTGTGTGTGTGTGTGTGTGTGTGTGTGTGTGTGTGTGTATATATATATATATATATATATATATATATATATATATATATATATATATGAGAGAGGTGAGAGGAGAGAGATTTCAGTCCTGCCTATTCCCCTGAAGGCAATATTCAAGTTATTTATTTCTTCCGTTCCCTGACATGCTTGCTATTTACCATTTTAACCACTTAATGCAATGCATTGTAGATACCCCATATTGGTCAAGACATTTCTAAAACAAAAAATAGGTGTTTAACAGCCCCACATCACCTGTTCATGCTCAAAGTAGATCACTTACATAGTCCTTCGCTCCCGTAGGCGAGACTGGGTGGAATTTTCACAAATCGCCTCTCGTTTACACACATTCCAATCAGGGCTTTGTCCATTCCTGCAATAAGTTGTCCTTTACCCACAAATACATTGTTCGAGGAGCCTCGGTCATAACTGCAGAAAATAAAGTTTGAGTTAGTCTGTAGGTCTCCTCATTATGCTACTCTAATAAAGAAGCATTGAATGTTCCAGCAAACTTGTTAACACAATACAATAGAAGGTTTCTCACTTCTTACAAGATTATGTTCCAATCTATGTATGTCTAGTAAAATCATCCCCCCATAAATTATTATAAGTGGAGTCTTTCACTAATTCCTTATGTACAATCAATATTTCTATGTAGTGTTAATGAGCCTTAAGATGAAACCAAGGTCAAAGGAGTCCTAATTATGGTTAGCACGTCATATACATAATGGGGCAGTCAACAGATATGTTTATGTTAACATAGCACTCTGTTATTGCATTGATTTTAATGGACTACATGTATAATTGTGTTTATACAGTGTCAACAGTGTACGCAGCGCAGAGAAAAGAAAGTGCAAACAATGGGTTAAGACGCAGCAACATAAAGCAGAGGGAGGCCCTGCCCCATAGAGCTTACAATCTATGGACTATCGTTGTTCTGCGTTTCTAGTGAAACAAGGTGTGGGCTGGCTTTTTTTTTTTGCAGAACTGATGAAATACTGCTAGGAAAAAAAGCAATATTATTTTTAACTTCAACAAAACTGGGATTGTTTGCTCACCATTCAAGTTTCCAGCAGCCTCTAGAACCTGAGAATAAATGTATTGTGCCAAGGGGCTGCGTAATTTACACCAGGAATGGCACCAATTTAAAAAATAAAAAAAAAATATATACAAAGAATATCAGTCATTTAAGAAAAATTATGTATTTATTTTAGCAAGACTCTCTCCCTTTATTAAGCCATTTCAACCACGTGTCTAACAAAAAATCCTGTTACAATTTCAGGACACCTGTAGACCAGTCACAATAAGGGTGTAGAGAAAAGGAAGGAAGTTACCAAAACCATCAACCATAAGGTACAGAAAAAATACACTCAAGAGACCTTCCACAGGTACTAATATTATGGGCATTCAGTCCTGTGGGATTTATTAATTTAACTTCAATGAGAAATTGTGTGTGATTGTGCCCCAATCGGCACCATCAAGAACAGTAACTTTATTCCTTAGCAGGAATTACTGATGTGCAACACAACTGATTCGATCTACCAATGCTGACACAAAGAAGGTGTCACAGACATGGATAGTACCTGAACTTACAGGTCACCTTGAAAACCGAGCCATGCTCAGCCCCACCAGCCAATATGGTGCATGGGCTCTCCTGGCTGCCATGGAATCTTACGCTCGTTAAGAGCAAGGAAATGCACCCCAACAACAATAAAATCCACTCTATGATAGAGTGCCACCATCTGGACTGTGAGGAGGGTCACCTAAGACAGCGGTGCACAAAGTGGGGGGCGCTTGATTTGTCTGGGGGGGGCGCGCGGGTGGTTGCAGAGGCCCCGCGCTCTTCCCAGAGGCATTTAAATTAATGCTGGGGAGTCGCGTGATGCCCCGCAACTCTAAAACTTACCTGGACTCTGACAGCGTCACTCATGTCCATGGCAACACGGCGTCAAATGATGCTGCAGGACATGTAACGTGACGTCACATGCGTCAAATGATGCTGCGGGTCATGTGACGTGGGAGGGGGGGGGCTGAGAACGGAGAGGAGCAGGCAGGGGAGGCACACCCTTGACCTAAGAGCTGTACTATAAACTGCCTGGGCACCCTATCTGTTCCCAGGACTTCTACAGACTCACGGGGGAGCCGTGATCCCTACACTTGGGGGCGATTGGGGTTTTAAGTTTGCAAACCCAGAGGCTCCCAGAATATCCACTAAAAATACAATAACCTGACCCACAAAATAATAAATATACCACTGGTAGGTAGCCTCGCAGAACGTGAGCTAAAAACTAGTCAGGCAACTAATTAAAAGAAGTTGTATACAGACAAAATAAAGGGAAAGAAACGTAAAACCTAAACCTATAAAGAGATGGTCACATAAAACTTGGTGTCCCAGGTCACAGGCCCATGGAGACAGAGGGCACCTTGAAGCAGGGAAAGCCTCGAAGGTGAGACCCACAAAAGTGAGCAAAAGGACCTCCAGGCCCTGTGTGCATAGGCCATGTGCATTGTAACTACAGTACAATAAAAGGAGCGGTAATATAGGGCCACAAAGAAACTACAGGCAGTCCTCGGTTATCCGACACAATGCGTTACTCAAAATGGCGTTGGATAGCGAAACGTTGTAAAGCGAAACACGTTTTCCCATAGGAACACTGTTTAAATGAAAGGTTCTGTTCCTGAAGGCATTTTTAACACTAAAATACACCAAATATTTTATGCAGGCGATAAGATATGCAGCACACACATAAATTATATAGTGTATATACTGTATTTTATATATATAATATAACATAATAAATAATATATTATATAGTATAATATAATATTATATAGTATAATATAATATATACGCTCTTACGACGCTTTGCAACGTTGTTTATGTATGTGTGCACAGCAGGGCCCCGGGTATATGGCGGGTTCCGTTCCAGAGGCCCGCCGTATAGAGAAAAACGGCGGAAAGCGGATCCGGCGATTTTCACTTCTGCGCATGCGCAAACCGGCATTTTTGCCGTTCTGCACATGTGCAACCTATGGTATGCGCGCGCAACCTGCGGAATGCGCATGCGCGCCGGGCGCACCCACCCGTTCTGCGCATGCGCGATTTAGAAACCAACATGGCGGCCCCCTTCTCGGTGCCGCCGTATCAGCGGATCGCAGAGAAGCAAAGCGCCGAGAAGCGGGGCCCTGCTGTGTATATATATATACACACATACACATAAACAACATTGCAAAGTGTCGTAAGAGCGTTGGATAAGCCGTTTTGGCGTTGTAAAAATGAATATAGGTATGCATTGCATAGCGTTGGATAAGCCATTCGTTGTAAAACGAAGCGTAAAACGAGGACTGCCTGTACTTACGGTAATACACAGGGCACACAGTATGCAATGGGTACCTGACAATATAATAAAATAAAGACAAAAGGGAAGTTTAATCAAATGCTACCTACTGCACATTACCAGAGAGAAAGGACACTGTGGCTGCTAATCTTTTATTGGCCAGCCATGCTGCCTTATTCCATCACAGAAGTTTAAGGGAGAAAGAATCTCAATGACAGAAATCAGAATCTTTTATTCAACTAGATCAGGATCTTTACCCCATAAAGTGTTCTTACAGCGAAGTATGACCACACAGTTTAAACACTCCCAAGCTTATTCTGCTTATAGACCCGACCAACATCATTGCTTCCAATAAATATATCAACAGCTCTGACCCCCACTGTCCCCTGCACCTCCCTTCCCAAGCATTAATAGAAAAAAACATTATTTTGGGGAAGGACTAATATTTTGATATTTACTATTGTTTAGTGGAAAGCAGACAGAGACACCACATAAAATCAACATTACAGATTTCTGAAGTGAAGTTCTAGTCACTGAATTGTTTCTGGATGCCGGGTTTCCCTCCTGCCTTTGGCCTCCAAACTGCTAAAACGTCTCTATTTCTCCTGCATGATCAACTTTCTTATTTCCCATGCTCTCCTGGACCCTTTCCAACTTGACTTTTGTACAGCTCTCTCAGCTGAGACTGTCCTCACTATATTAGCCAATGATCTCCATAAAGCAAAATCCCAACAGCATTTCCCCTACTTATTCTACTTTATCTCCCTGAAGCTTTCGATACTGTTGACCACTCTTCTCCAGATGATACACTCTCTTTGTATGCATAACAAAGTTCTACCCAGGCTCTCCTCACTCCTTTTCCAACACTCCTTTTCTGTCTATTTTGCAACTAGTTCTTCATCCCCTGTTGATCTGCCTGTTAATTTACCGCAGAGCTCTTTCTGGGACCTTTGCTTTTCTACACACTATCACTTGGTGACCTTATTAACTCCTTTAGCTTTAGGCATCACCTATACACCCCCCATACTTCACATCTGAAATCCAGTCCCAAGTCTCTGATTGCCTCCTGGCTATACCCTCATGGATGGTGCTCTGCCACCTCAAACTTAATACAGTAAGTCCTCGTTTTATGACGAATGGCTTATCCGACATTGTCCAATGCATCCCTATGGGCAGTTTTACGACGCCAAAATGGCTTATCCAACCCTCTTGCGACGCTTTGCAAAGTTGCGACATTATGTCAATCAGAAGGCTGCTGTCAGGGAAATTATCCAGATCAGTTTGTGTGAAGGTTTAGTGGTGTATTTAGGCCCTTAAACATGTCTTAACAGTTTTATTATACAGTTCTGGGTTCAATAAATAGAATCTTTACATCATAATGTATGTGTGTTCTGCTTATCTTATTGCCTGTGTAAAATATTTGGTGTATTTTAGTGTTAAAAATGCCTTCAAGAACGGAACCTTTCATTTAAACAGTGTTCCTATGGGAAAATGTGATTCGCTTTACAACGCTTCGCTTTCAGACGTCATTTTGAGTAACGCTTTGTGTCAGATAACCGAGGACTGTCTGTATGTCTAAAACTGATCTCCTATATTTCCTCCTAAACCTGGCCCAATATCCCCTTTTTCCATAAAAGCAAACAGAATCACCCATCTTTTCTGTCACCAAACCATGTTGCCTAGGTGACATTTGACTCCTCTCTTCACATTCATGCTCTGACTAAAACTTGATTCTTTCTCCATAACATTGCCAAACATGTCTCAAACTACAAGCCAATCTCTCCTCTCCCAATAACACTCCACGGTAACTACCCTGCTAAAAGTTTGCAATGAAATCCAGTGTGATAACTCACTGGTGCAATATTCCTAGATTTTGCAAAGGCCTTTGACACAGTTGATCATGCTATCCTGCTTAACAAACTCCAGAGCTCTGGAATAGGGAAGCATGCTTTAAACTGGTTTCATTCCTACCTATCAGGTAGATCCCAACATGTTGCCATCTCAGATTCTAACTCCAACCCCCTGGATATCACCTGCGGTGTCCCGCAAGGCTCTGTTCTGGGGCCCCTACTCGTCTCAGTGTTCATCAATGATCTTCCTACAGCTTGTAAAGGAAGCCTCAATACACATGTATGCAGATGACACAATCCTATATGTACATGGCCATAGCCTCTCTGACCTTGAACACATACTTCAATATGACTTTTTGAGACTTGAAAATTGGATTTCCCACAACAAACTGTTTTTAAACACTGACAAGACTGTAACAATGGTATTTGGGACCAAGGCTAAATTTCTAAAGCTTCCGATGACTGAACTCCAGATCAGAACCAACGCTAAAACCACCCTAACTCCTGTTACGAGTTTTAAATACTTGGGCATATGGTTTGATTCCCATTTAACATTCGGGATGCACATTGATACCCTGACATCCAAAATCTATGCCAAACTAGGTGTACTTTACAGGAACAAATCCTCCCTAAGTCTGCTGGTCAGAAAGCGTAACGCACAGCATATGCTAATGCCAATTATCGACTATGGGGACATAGTATACGGCTCGGCACCCCAAACCCACCATAGCAAACTTGACACCCTCTACAATTCAATATGCCGTTTTGTTCTCCAATGCAATTACAACACACATCACTGTGAAATGTTCAAAGAACTAGATTGGTCATCACTTGAGTCGAGGCGCAAAGTTAATTTTTCCTGTCTTGCCTTCAAATACTATCTGGGCAAGTTACCCGTCTATCTGAACAAGCTCCTCACCCCTACCACATGCAGCACTTATCATCTGAGATGTTTCTCCAAAAGACTGTTCACGGTCCCAAGGTTCAGCAAAGTATCCGGCCGCTCCTCCTTTTCTTACCGTGCACCCCAAAACTGGAACAATCTACCAGAGACTCTCACAGCCGCCACCAGTCTAAGTTCTTTAAAAACTAAATCTGCCTCACATTTTAATCTGGTCTATAACTGTTACATACGTCTATAATATATATTATCTCTAACTGTGCATGCAATGTCTTGTATATAATGTATAACCCAGTTCACTTATGTAACTGTATTTGCAACCATGTATTATTTGTCATCTTAACTCTATGCCCAGGACATACTTGAAAACGTGAGGTAACTCTCAATGTATTACTTCCTGGTAAAACATTTTATACATAAATAAATCTGACCTTTCCTGATAAAATTCTAATGTATGCCCTTTATCCACTAAACATGTTTTCTATCTTTGCTAATTGGACATATTGCATTATGGGGATTAGGGCGCTATTTAAATGCTGTCTTTTGGGATTGTGTGTTATGCCACTATGTCACTTGATAAAGACCTTTGAGGTCGAAACGTTGTGTTGGCTCAATAAATGAGTTTAGATTTGCAGAAATCCGTTGTGCCCCGTCTACTGATCTAGGACTGGAAACAGGCTTTCATTCAAGCATGGGAGCACCAGTAATGGATCATTCTAACTATTTTTTGAGGTGTGCAAAATTTACTTCATATACCTGGACTGCACTTTATCCACTCCCATCTGGCTTATTGTAACCTACTGTACTACCAACAGGCCTCTCTGCCTCGCAACTTTCTTCTTTTCCACCTCATTCCAAATTTTGCAGCTAGAATCATTTCACTTTCTCCCAGAACACTGTATATTCATCTCATCCTTAAATACCTCTTGTGCCTTTCTATAAAGTTCCAGATCCCTAAAAAAAAAATCTCCTTTTTTCTTCAAGGGTAAGAGTTTCAGGTTTGATTTCTCACTATGAGCCTGCTGGTATCATATGCTCTGTTCATACATTTTTCCTTTCTACCTCTTCTGCTCTCTCTCACCTTAAACTGTTTTCCCTCACTGCCACTTACCTGTGGTACTCGCTCACACTCTGTATATTCAAAGAACCTTCTCTCCGCACCATTAAGTCAAACCTACAGTATAAGACACTGTCTGGATGAAGCATTTCAAAAGTCTTGACTAGTCTACTACACTTCACCCACAGTCACAGTTGCCAACCAGCCATAATGGTCAAGCACTGCCCTTCTACTGCACTTACTCCTTCATCCGCTGTCTCTGCAAGTGTCCTACCACTTAGATGGTAAGCTCTCCGGGGCAGGCATTTCCTATCCTCTAGTCTGACTTTATGTTTGCTGTACTTACTGTATTATAATTCCCTGTATTATCATTTTATGCTAGCGCTCTGAAGTGCTATGTACATTAATGGCACTATATAAATAAAGACA